>NC_064924.1:363462374-363765404 GCF_023897955.1 Schistocerca gregaria
CTCATATTAAGAAGGGTGTAAGACAAGGCTGTAGCCTTTCGCTCCTACTCTTCAATTTGTACATCGAGGAAGCAATGATGGAAATAAAAGAAAGGTTCAGGAGTGGAATTAAAATACAAGGTGAAAGGATATCAATGATACGATTCGCTGATGACACTGCTATCCTGTGTGAAAGTGAAGAATAATTAAATGACCTGCTGAACGGAATGAACAGTCTAATGAGTACACAGTATGGTTTGAGAGTATATCGGAGAAAGACGAAGGTAATGAGAAGTAGTAGAAATGAGAACAGCGAGAAACTTAACATCAGGATTGATGGTCACGAAGTCAATGAAGTTAAGGAATTCTGCTACCTAGGCAGTAAAGTAACCAATGACGGACGGAGCAAGGAGGACATCAAAAGCAGACTCGCTATGGCAAGAAAGGAATTTCTGGCCAAGAAAAGTCTACTAATATCAAATTCCGGCCTTAATTTGAGGAAGAAATTTCTGAGGATGTACGTCTGGAGTACAGCATTGTATGGTAGTGAAACATGGACTGAGGGAAAACCGGAACAGAAGAGAATCGAAGCATTTGAGATGTGGAGCTATAGACGAATGTTGAAAATTAGGTGGACTGAGAAGTTAAGGAATGAGGAGGTTCTACGCAGAATCGGAGAGGAAAGGAATATGTGGAAAACACTGATAAGGAGAAGGGACAGGATGATAGGACATTTGCTAAGACATGAGGGAATGACTTCCATGGTACTAGAGGGAGCTGTAGAGGGCAGAAACTGCAGAGGAAGACAGAGATTGGAATACGTCAAGCAAATCATTGAGGATGTAGTTTGCAATTGCTACTCTGAGATGAAGTGGAGAGAGGGCAGGACACACCAGTTAAGGCGCGGCAATGGTGTGGGTTTGGAGAGGAAAGGGGACACCAGGAGGTGGGGGGGATCAAGTTGGTGAGAGATGTAAGGGTGTGAATGTGTTCAAGGAAAAATCGATGGTGGGGAAGGGGATGAGATTGAAGAGGATGCATGTGGTAGACAGAAGAAGATTACAGAAGGCAAGGCAGGTTGCATTGCACTTGTGGATTTGGAGGGCGTAATAGAACCTTGGGAGGCAGAAATCCAAGCAACACTGGCATAACAAAGGGTGTGGCAGATCAAGGATTTGTAGGTGGGAAGGGTGGTGTAAGGATGCAGTCCCCATGTCTGGCTCGACAGAGTTTCAGGAGGTGGAGTCTGTTGTGGTCTTTGTGTTGGATTGTAAGGAGGTGGGGCATCCAGGATTAGGTGGCGGCGAAGGGTGAGACCAAGTTATTTGAGGGTAGTAATGAGATGGATAGGAGAGCCATAAATGGTTACGTAGAAGTCATGAGAACAGAAGGAGCGGATCTTGTGGCCAATGATGACCGCCTGTGTCTTGGAGGGGCTGATAGAATGGAACCACTGGATGCACCAAGTGATAAACTGGTCAATGTTTGTTTGGATGTTACATTGTGACTGTTGAAGGGTACGACAAAGGGATAGGAAGGTGGTGTTATCCAGCAGAGGGATAGAAGGTGTAGGAGATGGAATGTGGATCCTGGAATGGGAGGTGCGACAAGAGAGGAAGGAAGCAACAAGAAAGACGAAACTGATAGGAAGAGCATAAGAATGGAGTTTGAAGAGGAGCCCAGAATGCGAGGCATGGTCTTAGATGCTCTGGAGGTCAAGAAAAACAAGGACAGAGGAACAATGGTAGTTAAGTTGGAGGGAAAGAAGACTGGTAAGGTTTAAGAGCTAATCGTCAGCTGAGATGGAAGGCCAGAATTCACACAATCTAAGGTGAAGGAGGTGGTGCTGGTTAAGATGGCGGTGAAAATCGTACGAGAGGATGGTCTTGAAGACCTTACTGAACATGGAGGTGAGGCAGAGGGGACAATAGGAAGAGATTTCAGAGGCGGGTTTGTTGGGTTTAGGGAACAACAGGACATTGGAAAGTTGGGGTAAGGACCAGTGTAGAGGAGGACTTTGTACATGGAAGCAAGGACAGCCTGGGAGGAGGGGAGCAGGGGGTTGATTCCTAGAGGTGGCGGTAGGTGATGCCATCATGACCAAGGATGGTGTTGCATTTGGGGCAGAGGACGAGTGTGATGTCATAAGTGTTGATGACAGTGTTGATGTCTGAGGGTGATTACTGATCCAAGAACTGGAAGCTAGGGACGAGTCGTGGGATACAGGTATCAGTGTGGTCAAGAATGGTGCGGAAGAGAGAGTAATCAAAATGGGGATAGTTAGGAATGGAGATGACTTTGGAGATGTGGGAGGCAAAATTGGTAGCCATCCTGAGATTGTCAGGGAATGGGCGATCGTCTTTGAGGAGAGGTTAAGGCAGGGTGGGATGGCTACCAGTGAGGTGGTGGAACGCTGATCAGTACATGGAGAACTTGACAGGGAGGGTGGCATTGAGGTATGTGCACGTCTGGAGCGAGTACCGGTGTGTCATTGTTGTAAGGAGGTTCCGGATGTGTTGCTGTAATTGCCAATGGCAGGTAAGTGTATCCCAGTCCGGGTGTGGTGGAAGGAGCGGCGGAGCCAGTGGGATTAATGAAGAAGAAGGACCGCTTGCGTAGAAAGCATAGGGCGATGACGGTGGATGAGTTTGTTAGGGACATGGGCATCCACAGCGTCAGTAATGGTGTTCTGAAGGAAGGAAGGAGCAAGGGTGATGTCAGCAACACAGCGAAACGTGAGGAAGCGGCTTTCGACCTGTGAGGCAATGGACTCCCAGTGGGCATCACAGTCAGTGGGGCAGTAGTCGAGGACGGATTTTGGAGGGGCTTCTAGGCGGGGAGCTGTGGGGGTGGGGGTGGGGGGGGGGCACAGGTAGGGGTGAGAAGGACAGGGAGGTAGTCACTATCAATGGGATTGATAGTTTTAACACCCCAAATATAAAACCCTTAATAACCACACTTTTTGTTGCAAAGGAAATAGCAAAATAGTCTTCCTTACAGTGACGGCAGCTACGACAATAAAATTTTCACTCTTCTCAGTTTGATTAACCGGACTGTTATATAAATATTAATGCTTTCTATAAAGAGAGGACTGAATGAAAGAGAACCATACGATTCAAAACCAACTTTAAAGAAAGATTTCAAAAATTGTTATTTACGAAGGTTGAAGCCCAGACCACAAATCGACCAAAGATAACATTTGTCCTAGAAGAGAGTTGTAGCCGCAAAATGGCTCTGGGCACTATGGGATTTAACTGCTGTGGTCATCAGTCCCCTAGAACTTAGAACTACTTAAACCTAACTAACCTAAGGACGTAAAACACATCCATGCCCAAGGCCGGATTCAAACCTGCGACTGTAGCGGTCGCACGGTTCCAGACTGAAGTGCCTAGAACCGCTCGGTCACATCGGCGGGCGTTGTAGCCGCATTGAGCGGTACGTTCGCTGTGAATACAATGTAATTCGGCAATGGAGATGATAACTTCACTTCTCTCATTTATTCTGCAACGGTAGTACGCATGTTAAGTGCTATTAGATTGTTTTAAAACCGATCTGAAGTTAAAAGTTTTATGATATAGACTGGAAGTATCAGTTATAAGTCGGACTAACGTAGGATCTTCTTCATCGTCTGGACAAATAACAGGATTTTGATGTATGTGACAGAAAAGTAAATTGTGTGACTACCGATTTGTGATGAGACTTCGCCTTCATGATACTTAATAGTCACGAACATCAAAGGACACAGAAAGAGACCGATCGCTGACAAAAGCTCGATTATTAGGCTTGAGGAGGCCTCAAATAAACTCAATCACGAAGATATTACAATTTCGCAGTATTGTCAGAAGTTACTGTCAAAGTCAGGATTACTGATGTTAACGAACACAATTCTCTGAATGACACGTCGGTGTCTGTGCTTAGCGTAGAGACTATACAAGACAATAAACAAGACAATAAACCTTAATTCAACTTTAATTCTTCGCATCGCCTACATCATTAAACGGACTTTTAAAGTGTATTTGTGAAACTGACTTAGTCTGGGGATAACATAAAAGTGCCAAGTGAGCTAGTGATAATTTAGATGTGAACAGCAATAACTTTACACCAAAATTATGGCGCATTCTGAAGATTGCTCAAGGGTATTTTACCTCTACAGTTACGTCATGCAGTCGTTTAATATGCTACGTAGCGACGCCGTGAAGACGGAATAATAACTAACAACTTAATATCTTCACAAAATTCATAATGTGGCCTCGGCTTTGGTGATGGAAGGATGATTCAAGACACTATTTTTCAACGTCTGTATAACCATTCTCAAACCAGGCATACGAATTATAATCAGCAAGTTCGCATAAACTGAAAAGTCTATCGCGAACACGCAAAGGACTTACGTTTATTTCAGATCAGTGGAGGTATCGTGTTATGGAGTGGTGCAGTCGCTACTTTTATAAGTGAGGAAGATCGACAGACCACGAACACAACTGCTTTCATTCCAAGCAAAGGCGGCGCACACACTCCGACGTGCTGCTCCATCGAGACAGTGACGTCATTTTCGAGATACATTATCTGAAACTAACAAACCACACGAGGAGTTTGCTTTTTTTCCTAGTAGTTACAGGTTGGCGTTGTCGTGATCGACGGACACGTTCCACGTCATCTTGACTGGTAAACCAATTACCATCAAGCCCAGAGAGAACAGCGCCACAGGATGTCTGCAGTGATACAACCAAGGAGGTTGGGGGAAGCGGGAATAACATCGAGGTTGGAGCTACTTTTAGGATGGGTGTATTGTAGGAGTGGAACAAGGAACTGATGCGACCCCAGAAGGGTGGCAGGGTCTCGGCTGTGGATGTTGAGGTCAGGTAAGGTGAACATGGGAAATGAAAAAAGGGTAGAGGAGCTGGGAGACAGATTTAGATAGTGGCACAGGTGATGGTGATGGAAGGAAAATATGCTGAGGAGGAGACTTTCAGTTGGGTCACAGAGGAGGAGTTGTGGCTGGCCATGGAGACGTTTGAGGTGGCCAATAGTATCCCCACCTCAGGCGAGGGGAAATGAATTGTTGGTTTGGTGAAGGAGATAGGGAGAGTTGTGGACAACATTTGGACGTTGGAGGAAGGTACCATTAAGGATGAAGGAGTCAACCTGGTGCTGGGATTGGGTTTGGATGGAGAGTTAACTGTTGGCAGGGATGGAGAAAATGTTGAGGTAGAGGAGACGATACTGGTGACGCAGCAGGAGGTGGGAAGGGGGAAGGATTGTGAGGAAAGAGGGGCTTAAATGAGGGTGACTAGGTGGGTGAAGGTAAAGTGGGCCTGATTGTATGAGTAGGTGGCGCATTTATTCAAATGGAAAAGAATGTGGGCAGCGAGGAGAATCTGCTGGAGGGTGTGGGGGTTCTGGAAGGGTTGGATGGTCTGCAGGACAATGATTAGGAACTGGATGATGTCTTCTGCTCTAGGGTGAGGGCAGAGGGCATTGTTAGGGTGGATCGGTGGGTCGATGGGGTGAACAGGGACAGCGGGCTCAGGTTGCTGGGTGAGGAATGCATGGGGGCCATGGGTAATTTGGCGAAGACTCTGGAGAAGATCAGTATGGAAAGAGGGAGAGGAGGATTTGATGATAATAGAGGCTCTGCGAGGTATAACTAGGGTAAATGGGTGCACTGGGGATGTACATCTGGATTTCAAGGGTGATGGTGCAGGCATCAAGGAATTTCGGATCAGGATTGGCAAGGATGATGGTGTACATTGTGGGGGCTGGGGAGGTGCGAGGAGGGTTGGTATCCATGGCGGGATCAGAGGAAAGGCGGCGGGTGGTGGTTTTTTGTTGGAGGGGGTGGAGGTGAGGTCGCCACCTAGGAGCTTGGGAGGTATTTTGGCGGGTGTGGCATGAGAAGAGGGATGAGGGACTCGCAGGACGGTGTGATGGTCGGAGGCATTCCCCTCATGTGTGGCAGTGGCATTGGGTATTGGGGTGGGGTGCTCTGTGGTGGCGACTGTTGCGTGAGATACTAATTCTCGACTTAAGGACACACATCAACACATTAATTAAAGGCTTAAGGCCTTATAAGATTCGACGCAAAATGCGGCTGATAGCACCATGTAAGGAATGAGTATCTTATGTCTAAAGGGCAAGACAGGAACATTAATTCAGGAGATATAAAAACTCCGCTGAAGGCCATACATCAGCCAAACAACTAAAACTCAAACAGGGAAGTTTCTATTAGACAGACACGGAACAGCGCTCAGACGTTTCCACGGTTAGGCGTGGAATTGTAACACGAACGCCCGTTTAGGCGAGACAGGCAACCTGACGAAAAATCTCTAAATTGGAAAGCAACCAAACCGACAGACAGCCGACGAATCAACTAACTACCTGATTTCGGTAACCACACCAAAAACACTATAACCAAACTGACAGACAGCCGACGAATCAACTAACTACCTGATTTCGATAACCACACCAAAAACACTATAACTAAAATGCCGGCGAGGCGAAGAGACCGTAACACTCGTCTTTAAATACTGGCTTGTTAATAAGCCAAGGCACAATAACTACTGACGTACATGAACATCGCAACGGCTATGGAACTACACGTTGTGGCGGACAGCATCAACGCAGTAAGAAAACACTCAATTGCTGCTCTGTCGCAGCCGACCACATGGCTGCAGCAGTACGCAGACAGTATTACAGCTTTTAAAGCATTGCTCAGTCGAACTGACGCAGGGTACACAGTGTTTTACGAAGCACTGCAACAAGAAACTCGGACACTCATGAAACGAATCACTGATGAGCAACTAGAACAAATCCCCGGCGGACACACACACACACAAACCCGAAAGACGGTCGGTGACGAAACACACGTCCTCTGACCAGAAGACCAACCAGCAACCAAACAAGGTCTTTGGCAGTCAAACCTTGAGCGTCCGCTGCCCGTGGGGAATTGGGAGAAACGGCGATCCGGGCACACTGGCTTGGACCCAATCATGCAGTCTACGTCTATCTTCCTGAGTTCTGGGAACTAGGTTGATGCAAAAAAATTTTGGTGTATGTATGAACGTAATAACTCTATTCACTAGAAATTTTTTTATTTCAGTCTTTGATCACAATATAAAGTCCTTCGACGATGAACGGATTCAGTCAGTAATGATGGTCATTACTGACTGAAACCGTTCATTGTCTAAGGGCTTTATATTGTAATCAAAACAGGAATAAAAAACATTTGTAGTGGATAGAGTTATTACGTTCATACACACACCTAAAAAATTTTGCCTCGTCCTAGTTGCCAGAACTCAGGAAGATAGACATAGATTGCGGATACTGTATTACAGACACAGTCCCTTTGACCCGTCAGTGATGTCACTAAACCCACCCAAAGATGTAAAGAACCATCCGTTCAAAAATGGTTCTAATGGCTCTGAGCACTATGCGACTTAACTTCTGAGGTCATCAGTGACTTAGAACTTAGAACTAATGAAACCTAACTAGCCTAAGCACATAACACACATCCATGTCCGAGGCAGGACTCGAACCTGCGACCGTAGCGGTCGCCCAGTTCCAGACTGAAGGGCCCAGAACTGCACGGCCACTCCTGCCGGCAAACAACCATGCGTGAGTTGATCCTATTAGAAGGAGGGGGTCCGACAGCCAATAAGTTCCAGTCATTCCACCAGGAAGGAGGTAGACGGCACGTGTTGTCTGTACTTCAACTGTGCCTAGACTGTCAGTTCAGCGGTTCAATGGCGTCTGTATAGTTACTTTGTGCCAGCAAGGGCTCTCACACAAGGGAAGGGTCCAGGCGTCTCGGAGTGAACCAAAGCGATGTTGTTCGGACATGGAGGAGATACAGAAAGACAGGTACTATCGATGACATGCCTCACCCAGGCCACCCAAGGGCTACTACTGCAGTGGATGAATGCACCCAACGGATTATTGCTCAGAGGAACAATGACAGCCACGCCACCATGTTCAATATGACTTTTCACGCAGCCATAGGACGTCGTGTTACAACTCAGACAGTGCGCAATAGGCTATACGATGCGCAGCTTCACTCGCGACGTCCTTGGCGAGGTCCATTTTTGCAACCACGACACCGTGCACTGCGGTACAGATGGGCCCAATAACATGCCGAACGGACCGCTCAGGCTCGGTATTATGTTCTCTTCACCGATGAGTGTCGCACATGCCTTCAACCAGACAATCGTCGGAGACGTGTTTGGAAGCAACCCGGTCAGGCTGAGCGCCTTACACACACACACACACACACACACACACATACACATACACACACTGTCCAGCAAGTGCAGCAAGATGGAGGGTCCCTGAAGTTCTGGGGTGTCATTATGTAGGCCGCCGTACGACGCTGGTGGTCATTGAAGGCGCTGTAACGGCTGTACTATACGTGAATGTCATCCTCCGACCGATAGTGCAACCATGTCGGCAGCATATTGGTGAGGCTTTCGTATTCATGGAAAGCAATTTGCGACCATCTTGTGAACGACTTTCTTCACTGAGCGACTTCCTTCAGAATAACGACATAGCTCGACTAGAGTGGCCAGCATGTTCTCCAGATATTAACCCTATTGAACACGCCCGGATGCCTGGGATAGATTTAAAAGGGCTGTTCATGGACGACGTGATCCACCAATCACCCTGAGGGATCAACGCCGAATCACCGTTGAGGAGTGGGACAATCAGGACCAACAGTGCGTTGATGAACTTGTGGTTAGTATGCCACAATGAATACGGACGTACATCAATGCAAGAGGACGTGCTACTGGGTATTAGAGTTACCGGTGTGTACAGCAATCTGGACCACCACCTCTGAAGGTCTCTCTGTTTGGTGGTACAACATCCAATCTGTGGCTTTCATGAGTAGTAAAAAGGACGGAAATTATGTTAATGTTGATCTCTATTCCTATTTTCTGTACGGGTTCCGGAACTCTCGAACCGTGATGACGCAAAACTTGTTTTGATGTGCGTATATCAGCGGGAACACTTTACGATAATTAGGGTGCACTCTCTGGGATTCTACAGAAAGTGAATAATTCTGCAACACAATTCATCTCATTATAGATTCATCATAAATGTAAAGATCAATTTCACTCTGAATAACTTGCAGCATTGGAGCAGTTTATTTGCCATTAATTGAGCTTTATCTGGTTGCACGTTGTTACCCTCTGAGACATTATGTCGGAAAGATGAACTAAATTTCTAAAACAGCTAATGAGTAGAAATTCGCCATACATGAACCGTTTGCTCTAATCACAATTATTCATATTTTTTAATGCAGCTAATCGCCATTGCACATCGACGGATCTCACTGCACCTGTCAGCATGGTCACATACAGGATCGGCTCAATCCATGAAAGAAATAACTACGAAATTACTGTAAACTGGACATAAAACACATGGAAACGATATGCGACGATCACTGCAGACGATAGCTTACGTGAGCTCTGTGTGTCTTCCACGTCCAAATATGGACAAATTCATGGGGGGATTGGGGGTAGGGGTGGGGGGTTGTGCAGAGGCGGAGACAGCCGCTCATGAATCTAGAGCCAAATTGGAGTCAAATTACGAAAACGCTCTACATCCAGAGGTTATGTGCCTTAGTCAGCAAGTTCAGAGGAAACAGTTAATGCCTAATTAACGGACGTTGAAGACAAGTGGTCAGATACTGAACAAAGGCAAAGCACAGTCACAAATTCACACATTACACCTAACGCATCAAGGCGAATACTGCTCGAAAGCCAACCAGCAGTAGCTTCCTGAAGAGATCGAACAGTCTATTCGCAAATTGGGGGAATCTTTCGTTTCCTGAATTAAACCACCATACACATGAAACAGTGAGAAACTCTAACTAGGCAGGAAGTTAGGCTATTGCATATCGGTGGTGGGGATTCGAAGAGGGTTGTGAACTACTAAAGCGGAATACATCTCCCAGAATAGCACCAGCACTTTCAGTACTTTAATAAACTGTTCGGAGGTAGTAGAAAAAGGAAAAAAAGGATTCCTTATTTAGAAATAAAATAAGGAAGACGTTCCAACAGACCCGTTCCACAAGTTTCTCAGTCACTGCTCAAACATACAACAAGAAAACGTTGTCTACAAGACTTCACAGGTGTCCGTCAGCAGCTAATGCCTTTTGAGTTTTGTAGAATAACGGTGAGAGCGGGCTTTCACATGATAGTAGTTTACGAAATCTTTGTTGCGTCCTGCAGGGAAGGTATACGGCTTCCAGAATGATTGAAATTACCCAGGATACAACATTTTTACAACTAACTGAAGTCAGTGATATGACGTGTAGTAATGTAGCCTCTGTATGTAAACTCCTGCTCGAAGAGGTTTTTCTTATACATTTGATGCAGAACCGCATACGAACCCTACCATTCTTCTATTTGTATGACGACTGAGTTTCCTCCTTCCGGCCTTCTTTCTATCATCCCACATTACATTGCTGTATAATCACGGAGTGGATGGGCATATGCTTTTTCATCTGTTAACTGCTATTAAGTAAATTTAAAACTTCTGACAGGTTTCTATTAACTTGATATAAATTTACCTGGGAAGTCGTTATATCCTTTACGTATTGCACTCCTTACACTCATTTTGACACAGTATTTCGCTATAGTAATTTGGGTACTCGGACATCTGTGGTGAATCTTTGTTTCAAATGTCCTTAAACCATAAAATAAATCTAAGACAAGAACGTGGCTACCATATGAAAAAATAGAAAGTTGTGGCCAGCATTCACTACTGAAAAATAGTACACTCGAAAATTCGACTGAGTTAAAAAATTCTCGAAATATTTCCGAAATGTCACTCGACACCGAAACATTTACAAGTGCTGGAGCACACACATGTTTAACCTGAAACACGCTGCAACTATCTGCCAAACCAATACATATCCTGCTTAGTAAATGGTACCAAACTCAAACCTATGCCCAGACAGGTGCACGCTGATTCAGCTAAGCAGATCGCCTGAAATAATTCCGGGAAAGGTTTAATATGTCGTAATCCTTTTACCCAAATAAACTGTAAAAATTCCATGACTAATAACTTACAGTCTCTTATCATAGCTATATTGATTGCAGAGACATAGGTAGTTACCAACTTCGCCATCTCAAATAGAACTGAAGAAATTTCTCGTCGTTCTAAAAGAGACGAATTCAATTCCGATTATTGGTTTCGGAGAAATTATAATACTATTTGTTTTGAGCATGGAACTGTTAGCTGCTTTATGCGGAATTTCTGTTTGGGTGGGACTGTCACGTGGATGTGATTGGGCCCTCCAAATTTATGCAGCTAAAAGAGCTTAATTACCGAAGTTATGGAATTGTTTATAGTAATTTAAACAAATACCAATATACAGGGTGTTACAAAAAGGTACGGCCAAACTTTCAAGAAACGTTTCTCACACACAAATAAAGAAAATATGTTATGTAGACATGTGTCCGGAAACGCTTAATTTCCATGTTAGAGCTCATTTTAGTTTCGTCAGTATGTGCTGCACTTCCTCGATTCACCGCCAGTTGGCCCAGAAGAAGGTAGGTAATGTTGACTTCAGTGCTTGTGTTGACATGCGAGTCATTGCTCTACAGTACTAGCATCAAGCACATCAGTACGTAACATCAACAGGTTAGTGTACATAACGAAAGTGGTTTTGCAGTCAGTGCAATATTTACAAACGCGAAGTTGGCAGATGCCCATTTCATGTATTGAATAGCACGGGGCAATAGCCGTGGCGCGGTATGTTTGTATCGAGACAGATTTGTAGAACGAAGGTGTCCCGACAGGAAGACGTTCAAAGCAATTGATCGGCGTTTTAGGGAGCACGGAACGTTAAACCCTATGACTCGCGACTGGGAAAGACCTAGAACGACGAGGACACATGCAATGGACGAGGCAATTCATCGTGCAGTTGACTATAACCCTAATGTCAGCGTCAGAGAAGTTGCTGCTGTACAAGGTAACGCTGACCATGTCACAGTATAGAGAGTGCTACGGGAGACCCAGTTGTTTCCGTACCATGTAAAGTGTGTCCAGGCACTATCAGCAGCTGATTGGCCTCCACGGATACACTTCTGCGAATGGTTCATCCGGCAATATGTTAATCCTCATTTCAGTGCAAATGTTCCCTTTACGGATGAGGCTTCATTCCAAAGTGATCAAAATGTAAATTTTCACAATCAACATGTGTGGGCTGACGAGAATCCGCACGCAATTGTGCAATCACGTCATCAACACAGATTTTCTGTGAACGTTTGGGCAGACATTGTTGCTGATGTCTTTATTGGGCCCCATGTTCTTCCACCTACGCTCAATGGAGCACGTTATCATGATTTCATACGGGTACTCTACCTGTGCTGCTAGAACATGTGCCTTTACAAGTACGACGCAACATGTGGTTAACGCACGATGGAACTCCTGCACATTTCAGTAAAGTGTTCGTACGCTTGTCCACAACAGATTCGGCGACTGATGGATTGGTAGAGGCGCACTAATTCCATGGCCTCCACGCTCTCCTGACTTCAACCCTCTTAACTTTCATTTATGGGGGCATTTGAAAGTTGTTGTCTACGCAGCCCTGGTACCAAATGTATAGACTCTTCGTGCTCGTATTGTGGACGGTTGTGATACAATACACCATTCTCCAGGGGTGCATCAGCGCATCATGGATTCCATGCGAAGGAGGGTGGATGCATGTATCCTCTCTAACGGAGGACATTTTGAACATTTCCTGTAACAAAGTGTTTGAAGTCACGTTGGTACGTTCTGTTCCTGTGTGTTTCCATTCCATTATTAATGTCATTTGAAGAGAAGTCATAAAATGAGCTCTAACATGGAAAGTAAGCGTTTCCGGACACTTGTCTACAGAACATATCTTCTTTCTTTGTGTGTGAGGAATGTTTCCTGAAAGTTTGGCCGTACCTTTTTGTAACACCCAGTATGTGGTTGGACGGACACACTAACCGGAAGGCAAATGACGTGGAATTTAAGGATGGTTTACGAAATACCTAAGGTTGACGCTGCTGGAACCTTCATAGAAATGTTTTAGTAAAACAGAAAACTGAGATACAGAAATAATTATGTAAAGTTTTCGCATCGTTAGTTTCACCTCAGGACACCCACTTACATTGCAAAAATACATCAGTTACAGGAAACCAGGTGAAAATTTCCAAAATCATCTTATCATAAATATTACTTTAAAATTCAGTTCATTTTGTCACATGTTTCTAATAACTGCCACCGTCCATTGTGATACGCACTTGCAATCGCTGGTGCAAGGCCTTCTGGACATACTGAAGAGATTCCTTACCACATACATATAAGTACTACAAGTTGTACTTCCACTAGGAGAGGCTGTAGCACTTCAGTAAGAAGTTGTGCGTATCTTTTATCAGTTAAGATTTCTTCAGTGAGTAAGAACTACTTGCGATGTCTCTAACAATACCGCACCAAACGTTCGCACCCCTTATGTTCAACACGTCTCAGCCAATGCGGGTTTTCGGTGGGACAATAACGCAAATTTCTTACATTCTGTTTTCCCTTATTTTTTAAAGATTAGGTGCTTTGTTAAAAAGGCTGCTTTGAAGAAAGGACCTAATGTTGTGATATCACGTCAGATTCAAGTGATTGATTTCTGTCAAACTTTTGGTTAATCTGCTGTTGAAGTCACAAATGGAATTTGTTTTCGATCATATTGTGAACACCTCTGGGTTGCCTTGTTCCAGAGGCATTTCACTGACTTCTCAATTTTGTTGGACGAAGTCTGTCGGGATGTATTGGTGCATACCGTTCAACTTCACTTGCCATTTTCTCTATATCCTCCGTAAAGAAGCATCATATGAAAGACATTTACTGTATCCAAGCAAGCAGCCGTAGACATACGTGAACTACACATACTGAATGGAAGATCCACTTTCCCTGTGCGCTTTCATATGGGTGTCACATCGGTGCACCTCTTTGATTTATTTCTATCCGACGTAACATTTCCTTACTAGGTTACCAGGTTACCAAATTCCACACAAGATCGATTTTTGTTTCAAAACAGATACTTCATAAGCTACAAATATTTTTATTACTTCGAATCCAGCGAAGCGGTGTCAAATGGCAAATTTTTACAAGTAGAAGATTAGCAACAGAAATTACTAGTTTGCGACAACTTTACTCTCTATCAAAGCATCAAAACAATAAATTTAAACTAATTAAAATTAATAATTAGGCTATCAGACTCCATTCAGAAACAGTCAGGGAGTTTCCTGCCTGTGACGTCGCAGTCACCTCATTCCCACTTTACTATCCCGGTAGTGTGACGTCACATGGCAGGAAGCTCTCGGATTGGCCGTTTCTGAACCCGTTTCCGATACAATAGCCAGTCAGAGAGTGCCACATAGCGAAGATATTTCTCACTGTGCGAGAAACTTACAGACCGGGTATATTATCGACAAGTATTTACTTATAATCAGCGTCGACACCGTACACCAAGAATGAGTGGAATAAGTTTATGTTTCACCATGTGATAATTTCAAGAAATTGGTAAACAAATAGCCTAAGTGGCCGTTATTTCAAGCTCATTTCGGATTTGTGTCAATTCTGTCACATTTTGAGTAGTTCCTTGCAAACTCAGTTGTTGTCACATGGGAACAGACGGGGATTTCATGACATGGAAATCATACTTGCAGTTTTTTTACCACTGATGTGCAATTCCTTCGAATCTCACTCCTGTCGTGGTGCTGGTGATCAGAGTAATCGAGAGTAGTGCAGACTATTCTTTTTCTGTTATTTTCAGTCATTGTATTTTAACATTCGATGTGGGCCGCCAGGAGTTCCTCTCCTGCAGCAACTGCTTTATCTCAGAGTAGAACTTGCGCCCTATGTCCTGAGTTATTTGCTGCAAGTAATCCAATATCTGTCTCCTGCAACATAATCTTCTACAGTTCCCTCTAATGTCATGGAGGATATTCCCCAATTTCTTAACATATGAAGGGGTCGGAGAGATATAGTCATAAGCCACATCGAAATAGTTTTGAGATACAGCGAGTTTAAAGTATCACGGAGGTCTGAAAATGTTTAATAGAAAATAGAAACTTTATTTCTATTGCAAACACTTCCTTAATACTTGCAAAGCATGTTGTTAAATAGTCAACTCTCTTCATCCTATAAAATATTAATTTTAGAATGATTCTAATTAAGGTATAGTCAATGGTGGCTTATGACTGTATCTCCCAAAAAATTGTTTAAAACGTAAAGTATGAATTTGTAAGGATTTATTTTAACTGCTCTTACACAGCAAGCAGAATATATAATTTTTACACATTAATATATATACATATCAGGTATCTGAGATGTATAAATTACTTTTTCATTGATACAATTACATCAAGGAAGTTCCTCTACCTCATCATTGTACATATTATTTCCAGTACATGACCGAAAGAAATTTTCATTTGCTCCAGGTATGTATGGCATAAGAGACAGTACATCATCAATTTTTTTCTTGTTAATTGGTAGTGGCTTTCTGTACTTTATTCGCAGCTGATATGGATTTGGTTCGACTAGCCTTCCTTTCTTTTTGACACGAATGTCCACTGACACGAAAGCTCCTATGTCTGAATAAGAGTGATTTACACTTAGCGTGAAGGGATCTTCAGACTCAAGCTTAAGCTGAGTAGCTTCACTGAAATAGAGGGGATCTCCAGACGTGGAGTCTATACGTTTTTTAGATCAATGTCTTCAGGCTTTTCAAACTTCCGAAGTCTACTCTTTCCATTTTAGTTAGAATGAAATGTTTCGGACTCGCAGATTTTATTACTTCTGTCCATCCATCTGGAGTGTACACTATTGAACGTCTGTTTCTTGCATACCGTTCAGTGCGATCAAAATTACGATCGCAAGGTAGCATGGTGTGACCTACGACAGGGAAGTCATACTGGACAGAATCAAATCTTTTGGTAGGAAGAAGGGACCTTTCCAATCATAGTCCAGTTATTTGCTTTACCCTTGCAGTTGTCTGTCATTATGTAGAGATGTTTTGGCTGAGGATTTGTTATCTCCAAATACTTCAATAAGCAGCTCCCAACCTCATCTGAATCCCGTCATCCATCTTTCTCGCTCCACAGAAACATATAACCCTTATTTGACCGACAATTATGGATACCATAGTTGTATGTCCATATTTTCCTCTTGTAAAGTGCTGGAACAACTGTTAGTTTAGATGTGGGGAACGTTTGCTGCATATCCATTGCCATCACATGATGCACTTTCGAATTTTTTTTAGCCAGAGCACTTAAAGACGCCATCAAATTTTGTCCTTTGTCAGGCTTTTTGAGATGCAGTTCATATTGTTGTTTCTTTTCTGTGACTCCTTCAGCACATAATTCTGGGTCATTTATTGCAATTAGAAATCCATCACATTTTGAACAGGTTTGACACCTTTTTGTAGTTTGAAGCTTATGTTAAATTCAGATATGAAAATTTCTCTGAATTTACTTTCAGATACTGCAGGAACCTGCTTTTCCTTGCAGTATTCTGAGTATTTATCTCGAAATAAGGAAATAGTTGTGAGATCACAATCCAAATACACTCTATTGGGGTTCTGTTGTCTACTGTAATGACTGTTAGATTTCTGTATGGCATTGAGAAATTCTCTAACACTTTGTATAATTTCGTTTTGAAATTTATGAGGGTAGTTTCCATGTGTTCCTGGAAGAAAAAAAAAGATGATCTTATATCGTCTTCTTAATACAAATATTTGTATAGTACTCAGTTTGAGTACATCCTTAACTTATAGCACAGAGTAACATACAAACCTCTTCCATCTTCTTTTGGCACTTTTGGCATCCCTGCTTCATTTCATGTTGCAAATTCCTCACCCTTCCTGCATGTATCTGAAAGTCATGAACCCTTAGCAAAGCTTCCCTGCAGATCATGACTTCTATTCCGCATACCCGCACATTATAAGAAAATGTAACATCCCTGGATGATATTTTCTTGGAAGTCTTTTTTGGACAGCTTTGAAAGAAATTATGACAAATGTAACAAAATGAAATAAATATACAGAATATTAAACCATTTTTATTTAAAAAGTGAACAAATCTCCGTTTTTTCGTTTCCATTTTCATAAAGCTCATCAGGCAAGTATTCTGGGTATTAAAGTTTCCTATGTCCCAAAATGAATGAAAAATGTTTTCTTCCTCTCCAAGCAGTTTTGTGGAGCATATATTAAACAAGTACAGGGACTTCCTATAGTAGCACCCTGAACAGTCTTGTGGGTTTTGAAAGACTTATGCTGCTGACCAGCATTTCGTCGACGTTTTGCTTTATTTTTCTTCCACTGATCAATATTTCGCTTTCTTTCCCGTTAAGGCTTTGGTTTTTCGGGTGATTCATCAATTATTCTACTTATTTCAAGCTATAATATGAAGAGCAAAATAGTCTAGGAATTTGAGTGAGATATAAGCCACACAAAACATAAAATTTCGCTAAACCCACATCAATGAGAAAATATTTTGTACACATATTTTACCTTTGAAACTACATTGTTGCACCATTAAGCAGTAATACAAATGTGCCCATCAAGTTTCATCATTAACAGACAGGATGGCTGTCAAATACGTTGGCAATGTTGAGAGAAACAAAGTCAAAAGCCACACGATATTAATCACCATAAATAAACCATTTTATATACTTACCGAAAACATTATCTGAGCTGGAACTGCTGGTCGATGGATGCCAAGATTCATCACAGTCAGGATAAAGGGTCAAGCTCTTCCCTTCCACTACTGTTTGTGTCAAAAATGCGTTGAAGACCCGAAGACGCTTCAGACGTCCCTGACCCACGGGCCATTTTGCCGTGTCTTGTAACTATGTATCTTCTGTAACTACCACCAAATGTCACAGCATAGAACTGCACGCCATCATAGCCTGCCATCTGTTGCAGTAATATGAAACTTTTTCAACACATTGTGAAGGACACATTGTTAAAATTTTGTGAAAGTTGTGGTTTATGACTATATCTCTCCGAGCCCTTCATATGGTCGACAAATCTGCCCCATCTCATTTTCAGTATTTTACATGTTCCTTCCTTTCCCGATTCTGCAGGAAATTTCCTCATTCCCTGGCTAATCGGTTTACCTTATTTCAACAAACGTCTGTAGCAACACATCAAAAACACTTTCAGTCTCTTCTGTTTCTGTGTTCTCACTGCCCATGATTCACTACCATGAAATGCTGTGCGACAAATGTACATTATCATTAATTTATTCTTCAAATTAATAGCTGTAATTGGCATCAGCAGGCTTTTATTGACGAGGGTGCTCTATTTGCCTAAGGTAGCAGACTTCTGGTGTCCGTCTTGTTCTGTCGGCATACGATATTTTCCTTCCAAGGTAGCAGGATTCCCTGACTTTTCTCGCTGTTTTGTTTTCTGCTACTTATCATAACTGTTGTCTTTCGTGGTACACTTGAAAGATATATACACAACATAAATTAATTCAACTTCTTAAAGAAAATATTATATTGAACCTTAGACGGTCAAATGTCGTATCGATTGTGTAGTAGTCTCGCTGGTCAACAGCGATCGCTGATTCATGGTGTTATGGGCAATGTGTTAGAGTAACTTTAGATAAGGAGATGTATGGAGGATAGTCAAGTGTAAAGACGTGTTGTATGTAGAGTGTGCCGTATGTGTACTTACTTGGTATGGGCAGTAACGATATTTTCATTTGCAGGATACTATTATGTTTGCTAACTGTAAAACGAATCTCATGAGAAGTAGGAAATAATTAAGGTAAGGAAAGTTGTTTTGTTACTAATGCAATCCGCATATTCATAAGTGATAACTGAGACAATGTATAGCACTCACATACAATGATTCTTGAAGTTAATTGTTGATGTGTGTTAATTCTGAGCATTGTTAATTTTCAATGAGTAAAAGTACAAGTCTTCTAGTTATTGCCATATTGTTACTTACGCCAAGTCAATACCAGTTCCCAGATCGTTGTAATTTTTTATTTTTGTCTCATGAAGTTATCGTTTCAGTCACATTCAATTCAATTAAAATGTACCCTAAACAAAAGCCTTGCGTAATAGCAGTTTGGTAGCTATATAATTTAAAGCACTAACATACGGCAGTGCGAGGAGCGTTGCCACTGCGCAGATAAAGGTAAGAAATTTTATTAATTTAGGGATAGCATTCATTGAGGATAAGGACCACCATTATTTTCAAACTGATCTAGTTTTGTTTTACTACTAGGGCCTATTTCAAATCAATAGTGTGGCATCAGATTCATTATTTGTCTTATAGAAATTCATCAACTCTTGGCTTGGTTTAAAGTTATTGACGGTTTACACTGTCACAACTAAATTAAATTTGCGTTCAAGCAATTAGAAAAGTTCAGCACAGGGCAATGCGCATAAGCGAAGAAGTAATATACTCGTTCACATTCCATTCCCATTTTAACAGTTGTGTTTCAGACTATTGTCGGCTACGTAATTTCCATCATATTTCAAACCTCCATGTTTCACTTCACGACCACTTTGTGCAGATCTAAATTCTTTTTGGACTCTTTTGAAATAATACGAACAGCTCTACGCTCTCCTCTTCTTTACTTATAAATGTAGTTAGCAATTTCACACTCCGCATTTAGTAATCTGTGTCAATAATTCCTAACAGGTCAACAGCAAATTGCTCTTTATTTCTTGACTATTTGCTTCTTCTTTGGTTGTACTTGTGCATCGTGCAACGTAAAACGATTAATAGTACTATGCATAGTTCAGTCATGGACAATGCCGAAAACATTCATTTCCCAAATAACTCTTTTGGAATAAATATCAATTTTGACAATACCAAACTGACGGCAGTGCATCACACAACCGTCAATGAAAGTCCATCTTTAATGCCAAACACTCAAAATACCTTGAATTTTGCTTTACCTACCGATGTCCAAATTAATCAGACTGCAGTTTTCAACAAATGCGGAAACCGCTGATACACATACTTCCCATGTATAATATTCGCACTCCGACCATTTAAACTTAGAACCCAAGGAAAATGACAGCACTTAAACCTCAAAAGACACGTCAAATATTGACACTGTTGAACAGTTTACAAAAAAATACCAATTATCCAGCAAGGTGACTGACCAACAAATAAAGAAAAAAACCAAACATGAAGCAAATGTTAAAAAACAATCGTTAAACAAAAATTTGTGCATTGTTTGTTGTCCGTTCAATCTATGTTGTCCAATAGCTGAAACTATGTGGCTAAAAGTAAAGTGAAGGGATTTTCGTACCTATATGGAAATATCGTAGCGACACAACTTTAGCTATAGTATTCTCTATTTTTGTTTTTAATTTGATTGTTCAAAATCACATTCATCAATTATTCACGCTTGTTCTCCAATTTTAAAGTGAAACTGTGTAAAGAAAATAATGAATTTCAGTGTGAAGTAAATTGATGAAGAAGTAGATTTTTAGAAGATATTTCACCAGTAGAACACCAACTATGTATACAATCTTCGAGCTGCTTTACATAAGCCAGACTTCATACAATCATTGACCACAGGGAGTGCACATGCTGGCTGCAAGTACAATGTATTTGTGTGGAGAGTGCTGCCATTTGTCTAAAGTATCCAACACCCTCACCTATGTACTTAATAACGGCCCAAATTAATGAAGCACTTCTGTTAACTCACAAGTTAGTCTTCGTGTAGCGCTGTGTACATAGGGTCAAAGGAGTCCGAAACACAGAAGATGTGAGTAAGAAATTTTGGGGGATGCTTTGCACTTTTTGACAGTGAAATTATCTCTAATTTATTGCGATGAAATGTGAAAAAAGTTTATGGCTTCTGAGGAGGAAATCGAATAATTTTATATATTCGCCTTTCCGTTTCTTACATTCACCTTTTATAAAAAATGATATTAAATTTAATTTCTTATATTCATATAGGTCAATGAGTCATTAAATTTATTTTCTTACTTGCACCTTTTATACGAAATAAAGAACTTAGAAATCGGTTGGTGAACGAAAGAATGAGGTAAATAGCTAAAATCGATGGAGTTAATCTGAAATTGAGATACTGAGCTTGAGCTGAGATATCAGTTAGAATGAGGTAAATAGGCGGAATCTAAAAAATTGATGGATTAGTCAAAAATTGCTGTACTGAGCTAGTGAGTGAGCTAGTGAGTCAGAATTGGCAATACCCTTCCACTCCACTTCGTACCTACACTTGCTATGAAAATTGAACTTTTGGAGCCAGAATATGTGGTCGTCACCCGCTCAACATCAGGAAAATGAACGAAATAGCTGTACAAACAATATCTGAAAATAGTAACGAAACCATACGTTAAACGAAATGACCTTTTTTTACTTGTTGATTCATGGAGTCAGGTGGACCACACATTATACCACGAAATATTTGTGAGCAATGACTGAAACACTACATGCACTGTGAAAATTATTCTTTCAAGGGGTACTCCTTTGTGTCAGCCATGTGACATATATTTTTATGGTGATGTAAGAAATGTTATTAAAAAATTCAACAGCGCTCCTGAATTACTTCAACATAAAAGAAAAATTACTACACATGAAGACGTAATCAAAATGTATTCTGTTGTTCATTATATTTTGTGCACAACAGCCTTTCGAAACATAACAAGATGTGCCTGGTATGTATCGAAGTTATGTAATAATAACAAAATATTTCGTAATGTGGATGAGGTGTGCTTTTCGTTGAATTAGATGAAGAAACTATGTGAATGTAGAAAGACAGGATTTATAGCCTGTACATTGTACGAGAACAGTTTGCATTTCTAATGCATGTATGACCTTTAACACCCACAAAAATGTACATCTCGCTACGAAACACAAATTTGTGTGACTATTGCATAGTCAGTATGAACATTAATAACTATTTCGGTTTTTCTGTCGCTTGATTGCTATTTTTAAATGATTAAGTATTACAGTATATAAAAGAAAAACAGTTAATACAACATAGACAAGGATTCCAAATAAATAAAGAACGACAGGAACACAATACTGGAGCAAATAAAAAAATAATACAATAGCGACAATGACTTGGCAAAGTATTAGAAACTTTAAAGAAAAGAAACCGAAGAAAAGTAAAATTAAAAAAATAATAATATAGCTGTGACAAGGATCGAACTGGCCACCTTCAGATTTCGAGGCTTCGTCGCTAACCATTACGCTACCCTTTTTTTTTTCTTTGTAAGGAACCTTCCTTGGGTCCAAAGCGGGGGGTGGGGGCAGAGTGGACAGGGGTCGCTACCTGAGGCCTGGCCACTATGTCCCATTCCCTCCTTCCAGGAACTAAGGAAAGCGAAGGAAACTGAAATGTGGAGTAGGGGTACAATAAACATCAATTGTTTATTTATTTATTTACCTTTCTTTCAATTAACAGTAATACCACCGAGAATAGCAGGAAACCGAGGAGGACGAAACTAAAGACGTCGGACTCATTCAGACTATCTGAGGCGTGGCGAGCTGGCGCCAGTGTTATTTTCTTCATGTATCGTTAAGATTGATTGTGGTTGAAGTAAGCTACCTGTGCTTTTCGCGTGTCTTATCTTGCGGGTCGGCGGGTGAAGCGATTGGGTTGTTAGCTTTTGACGGGCAACCATCGAGATTTCGTGATGTTCGCTGGGAGATGAGTAACAACGGCTGCCGAACGAGTGTGATGACCATTACATGTTGTGGTGTGAAACTGCTCGGGCGTTTTGGCGACATGGGGAGCTTGAAGATACAAGTTCTGTGACTTCGTTGGGAACTAAATTTGAAGTGCAACCTTCTCTTTCGTATTGTGTATGTGATATGATGTACGTGGTGGTAATTGTGTTTTTTTGACCGTCGCACTCAGAGGCATTTAAGTTTTATTATTATGGTGAGACTTCAATAGTCGAACTTTAAGATGATTGGGCAGAGTTTAGTTGGCCTAGTTAAATGGTGGCCGTTAGTTGAAAATTTTCTCAAAAGTTTTAGTAGTGCTCTGTTTTTCTTGTATTCAACTTATTTTATGTTGGCGTTTACAAAGCCTGCACTATGTTAATATAGTTGTTCGTGTGTAAAATGCTTAAGGTGAAAGTTGCGAATTTGTCAGGAGTGTAACTTATTCCTTCACACGCTTACCAATACATCGAGTCAAAGGTTCTGCCGAGTATTTGTATGTTTCATAGTAATTGGAATGTCTTTGTGATTGTGTCAGCGCCTTGGCGGAGTGTGAAATGTCATACAAGATCTAGGCCTGGTTGTGTTTAAGAACCTGGCCACTACCAGGAGTTGTTCGCATACCGCCTTCCAAAGTTTAGTATGGGGTGTTTATAAATGAACGTCGGGGTTTTAATGCTTTATAATATTTATTACATTAAACTTACAGTTGTAAATGATATGTCAAATGAAACAGAAACTCAAACAGTTGTGTTTGGCACCAGTGCCCACGCGCATCGCGCAATGTTTCCTCCTCAATCCGCTAGAGACGTTGAACTTCTGTGTACCCAAGCGCTGCATAGGCTGCAAGGGGCCCAATGACAGGGCTTGTTTTGCATGGCCTCCACGTTCACCCGACCTAAAGTCATACGATTTTTTCCTGTGAGGCTTCACCAAGGATCGTGTGTACGTGCCTCTGCTACCAGCAGACCTCTCTGAATTAAAATACCCGATTGAAGCAGTTGTTGCTACAATCACTGAAGACACACTTATCAACTTTTGGGATGAACTCGGCTATAGACGTGATGTGTGCCGTGTGACAAATGGTGCTCACATTGAACATTTATAAGGTTATGGGTATAAGTGCTTGAGTTGCTCTTTTATTTGATATATCATTTATAACTGTAAGTTTAATATAACAAATATCATAAAGCGTTAAATACCCGATATTGATTTATAAACACACTGTATTTACCTTCCTTCCACCAAGGCGGGATGAGCTAGTGGTTATATAAATATGAATTGTCTGTAACATGTTCTTATACGAACCTGTTTCCTTAGAAATTAGCTACTGGCAACCGGCTAAACTTTAAATTGCCTAGCATCTGCAGAGTTCGTTGCGCAGCTCTTTCTAGTAGCATTTTATCAGAACAGTGTTTCTCCTGTATTTTTTTTTTTTTTCGTATGTGGTTCTGTCATGTAATGTAACTGGATCGTAGCGAAGCAGTAGTGTTGAAGAATCATTAAGTCATCCTTTATTGGTTACTGTTTTCATTACATGTATTTTCAGGTAAATCCTATACAGAAGCTTAAATTTCTCAAGTTTTAAAGTAATTCTGTTTTCTTAATAAGGGAAAATAAAGTGATTGGTATTAGTTCCTGGCAACACTAAGTTTTTAACAAGTGCTTCTTTAACGGATTGGAATAGTAAGTTTACAAATTTGGTGTGTAGTTTCTGTATGGGCTTTGGTTGTTATATACCAAATTTCAATCCAATATCGTCAGTTGTTGAATTTTTAGAGGCTTTTAAAGAGAAGCTAGTCATCTTCACATCACATACAAAGGTGCAAATGTGTCAAGTTTGATAGACTTTTTTAAAAGTCTACCAAGCTGTATATATATATATATAGCTTTTATGCTGAATCATACCATGGCAAAAATTACGGATTTAGCCACACCTAAATACATATACAACCCTGTAAAGTGGCTAAAACATTCATCACACTATTCTCGGACCGAAGGTTTGACTGGCCACTGCTACTTTTCATATGAACCAACGACATCAAAACTTCAATGGGTTATGAGTACCTATGATGTCTATATGTGGATCAAATTTAATTAATATTGGATGCATAGATGAAAAGATATGCTGCCAAAATTTTGTATGTGGAAATTTCGTAGCAATTTTGGGAAGCAATCCCAACTGTGTCTTGTTCAATCCTTTTTTTTTTCCTTGCCACAGCTGGAAAAAGCTTGCTTTAATCTTTCATTGCCATGTTGCTCAATTTCTGAATCTTGTTTATTGAAGACTATGAATACTTATCAAAAGTAGGGAAAATTGATGTTTTAAGGAGTTTGATGAAGTGGCTATGTGAAGCAGTTGATAATTGCTATTTTAAGGTTTCTATAAATGCCTGACACATTACGCTTTTTATAACTTTCTCTTAAGGGACTGTTTAAGTAAAGAGTACTTTGGGTTTCTAACTGTATTTGCAAAGCTTTATCTAGTGGCTCGTACACAATTTGTAATTGTCAAATTACTTAAAAGGGCATAATGTCAATAAACTGCCTTAATTATAAATTGGGAATAATAACCATGATTCTATCCCGTTTCCTCTTTTATGGTATCTAAGATATGGTCGGTAAGTGTGGTACGACTAGGGCCCCAAGTATCACTTCCAGTGAGCAGAGAATATATCTGCAAATGGTTCTAATGACTCTGAGCACTATGGGACATAACTTCTGCGGTCATCAGTTACCTAGAACTTAGAACCACTTAAAGATAACTAACCTAAGGATATTACACACATCCATGCCCGAAGCAGGATTCGAACCTGCGGTCGTAGCGGTCACGCAGTTCCAGACTGTAGCGCCTAGAACCGTTCGATCACTCCGGCTGGCATTTCTTCATACATCCATAGTTGAAATGGAGGGCAGTGGGAAGTCAGCTGGTATAAATTTATATTAAAAATGGAGAAATTCCTCCAGCTGTGTTTAAGGTGTCAATTTTATGTTTGACTCTAGTTTCAACGTTGTAACAACGTCATCTTCAGGCATATACACTTGTTGACGTCAACTGCGAGCGGCTGATACTCGAAGTCAGTGGTGAGATATGGACGTGGTGCTGGTGGAAGCAGGTCCATGAACTTTCTTTTGTTTCCATCATTGCTTATTCGATTTATAAATTCGACAGGAGTCTCGAAAGACTGCAACTCTGTCCTACTCCTTTTAAATTCGTGTAACGTTTTCCGTCGAACTATCTTATTGTTTCCTTGTGATTCTTGTCATACTGTATTTCACATAGATTTTTTTGTAGTTTCCTCCAGTTTTTCTTACCATTTCGAACATCTTGCACCATTTCACATTGCTTAATGCACTTTATTAATCGACAAATCCTAAGATTTTGGATTTTCTTCATTCTTGGTTTCATTAGCAAGCACACACGGAACTGCCTCTCCGGTGACTTTGCCTTTCTTAAAGGCAAAGTGATCATCGTCTAACATTTCTTTAAATTTCTTTTCCATTACACTTGTTACTGTTATTGTCATTAGATTGGATTCACAGATTTTAACTGATTGTGAGACAGTTTTCACACATATTTCCTTTGGTACTGAGTGTCTGATATAATTCTGAAAGTGTGATTTTACGTCGCCAGTATTAGAGATTCTACAAACAAACTTGAACAGTCGCTTGTTTGTTATTTGCCCCCAATGATTTCAGGAATTTCCCGGAAATATAACGTATCTGCTCCACTTTCTTAAAATCTGATTCTACTACCGGATCACCTAAGTCTTCCTTAGCAACTTCCGGTTTTTCTTTTATCTAATCAGAAAATTCCTTCCCTTCTTCAGTCAACCATAGAGGCCTTCAATCAACAATACAGGCCTTCAATCAACAATTCATGCCTTAAATTAACCATAGAGGCCTTGAGTCAACCATAGAGCCCTTCCGTCCACCATGGTAGTCTTTAATCAACCATTGTGGCCTTCGTTAACTCTTTCCACCCATCCATTCTTTCTGGTTGAGTTGACAGTGTAATTCCCATTGCATTCTTAATGTTGACACCCTTGCTTTTAATTTCACGGAATGGTTTATTGACCTTTCTGTCAGCCGATCCAGCGTTTCCAACGATCACTTCTTTTTCAGTTTCTACACATTTTTCGAGCAGCCCCTTCGCAACGGCTGCTCTAGATTACGTATTTATTTCTCATGTAAGTAATTCTTATCGCCGAGTTTAGTTTCCGATTTTTTTTACTTCCACATTTCGTCAATTAGTAGCAGTACCAGGTAGTTATAATTAAACTGATGGCATTCCGAGTGCTGCAGTGCTGGGTAAATTACAAGTCACTGAAATATTGTAGTTAAGTACATTAATTAGTGTGCTCACGGAGGATGCTAAAAGACGTGAAGACAAGGCGCAGTAAGCAGTCAGAGTGTGTTTTGGATGCAGGAAAACAAATACACGATAATGGTAGTTCTGGTGCTTTTACTATGATTGGGTCACAAGTTATAACACATTTTCAATATGGTCTCCAGACTCAGCCACATGTTGCACCAGTAACACGACATCGCCTACAGCTGCTCGCAACATATGCTGTGTAACCAGAGCAACATGTCGTCGTGTGCTGTCCTTCAGATGAGGAAGAGGCTGAACATATCTTTCACAGAAAAGACCTTTCAGATATCTTCACAGCCCAAAGTCACATAGACTTAGGTAGGTGCTTGTGGATTACCTAGGGATGTTGCCATCATAACTGCAGGCACCTTGAAGCAAACTTTTCACCTGTCAAACGTCGTGTGGCGTGACACACCTTGCATCAAAACGGTATACCTAATAGGCCCTCGAAGAAAAACGGACCGAAACTGAAGAAACGTATAACACCTCATCACACAGTCACGTAAGCTCAGTGCACTGGAAGCTCTCGTACAACAAGTGGTGGATTAGAGCCAGACATTCGGCAGTTGTGTGCATTAACGGAACCGTGTACAGTGAAATCGGCCTCTTCCGTCCAAATAATAGTCCCCTGCCACCAACCGTTTATTTCCAAGTGTGTCATTTGGTGCTCATTTCGAATCATGTATGGATACCAGTGTAGAACGTGCCGCAAAATCGTCTGGACAGTTGAACAGGAAAGAGACGATTCCCGTGGCACTGGCTGTAGAACCTGAGACACTTGCTGCACGGTCAGCTATAGCTACAGCAATTTCATCAACAGTTTCCAAGGAAAAGGACCGGCTCCCTCTCCCTGCTGCACCACCTGATTGATAAGTTTCTTCTGATTTCTGGATCGTGTTCTTTAGTCCATTCACTAACATGGAGCTGCTTCCCAGTAATTTCAGTCGGTGATATTTCCGCAATGGAGCGTTGGTATTGCTGCCGTTCTGATACATCAACTTTACCAGCAGTGCACAGTCGTTTTTCTCAATCTTCATTGCATTTGGCACTTTAAATTTGAACTTTCATAACACTTTATGCCATCAGTCGCTTCACAATAGAGAACAACACGATTCGCCAGATGACAAAAAACATTTTGACGTCAAAATAGCAAACATTTTACATTATGATTTCTAACAGCGCCATATCCTCACCTGGTGGCAAAATAGGAAACAATTATCTATTTAAGCATTGCCGGGAGTGCACCAATTAAAGAACATACACACTACGTTTCAACTTCCTGTACTGTATACAGCCCACACCGCAGGTCCGGTAAAACCGGCAGTTCGGTTATAACTACCCGGTAACTCTTACGTTAGCTATCTATCTTTGTAGATCCCTTCCTAGAACCCATATATGTCCTAAAAGTCTAGTTCGATTATCGGTCCGTCACACAGTTTCAACCTTCCTGGAAGTTTTATCAGCGCACACTCCGCTGCAGAATGAAAATCTCATTCAGGAAACATCCTCAGGCTGTGGTAGCCATGTCTACGCAATATCCCTTCTTCCAGCAGTGTAGTTTTGAAGGTACGAGACGAGATACTGGAGTATAGCTGTGAGGACGGGTCGCGTATCGTGCTTGGGCAACTCAGACTAGTCAGCCTTCAGCGGGGCAGCAGTTCGGACGGTGTTTATGTCCCTGAAGCACGTTTGTGCCAGAGGTGTTTACATTAAGTGTGTAGCGGTGTGCCGCGGTAATACATTGAACCAATCGTGGCCTTATTGTTCCGCAAATCGATACTGAAATTTAGTTTTGGTAACGAATGTGTTCAACCGAAGGCTTACGAGATAGAACGTTTTATACGAGTCGTGGTAAAAATCGAACCTGACGTTCTTGTTGGAATACACTTATCTATAGTAAGCAGAGTGGTCTATGTCATGCTCATCAATGAAACGGCATGTGACGAACTTCAACTCCGACACCGATAAGGACTTCGTTTCTGGTATTCGGATGCGAATGTTGGAGTGGTTACACCTGAACACGCCGGCGTTGGACGACGAACGATCCACGTCTCTAACCTTCCATTCGAAGTGCCAGAAGAACTGGTGACAGACGCTCTGCGTCCTTACAGAACAGTCCTATTCCATGTGGCTGAAAAATGTGAGGGTTTCAAAACGTATCCTGTCCTCAATGGCGTCAGACAAATACGGATTGAACTCCGAAAACATGTTCCGTCATACTTGTACATTGCTGGTTGTAGGACGATCGTCGTCTACGACCGACACCAAAGGACGAGCTCTGAGTGTGGGAAGGAGGGACACGTACGTTCAAAGTGAACTCAATAGAGGTTGTTACAGCTGCCACGGAATGATCCACCACTCCCTTACGCTCCCCATGACCTATGTCGCCGTATTAAGAGATGACACAGGCCGCGAGGCAGAAACGTACCGGACCATACTGACAGAAGCAGATCGTGACGAGCCGCGGAAGGACGACATCGCGCTGGACCGCCTGCAGCTGCCACAGGACGCGCTCTCTTCGGTGCCGCTTGCGGTCCCATCAGATAAGGCACTTACAGACGTCGATAATTCGATGACGCACGATTCCGACGTCCCCCCACGAACATCCAGAGACCATGCTGATCTCTGATTCCGAGGCTCGACAACGAAAACAGCGATCACCAAAACGTCGGAAGAAGCGATGCCTCACGGTGGAGAGCGACCAACCAGATTCAACAGGCAATGCTGAGGCGTTTTCGGGCACAGAGCAGACGATCGTGGGTACAGAAGAACTGCCTAGAGTGGATGCAAGGGTGGCCAGCGGGACGGCGACACGACCTTCGGATGACGATGCTCCATAACCAGTGGAAAATTCGGTCGACGGCAGCAGGATAGTGAGGAGGCTACGATGTCTGCAACGCTGGGACTCTAGGGAACTGGTCAGAAGACCCACCCCCATGGGGAACATATGATGCTGGAGGAACTGTTCCCACACACTCTCCCGGTGTAAGACCGGAAGAGTGAACGGAATAACGGCAGTCTATATGAGAGGACAGCCTACATACGGAAGGATTAGCGACCGTAACGTGCCCTATCTACGTTGAGAGCCATGCACAAGCTTATCGGATAGGGTCGGTTAACATCAATATGCTCAGTTACATGACAAAGGCTGCAGATTTAGACATAGCGTTGTTGCAGGATATGCGGGTGCTCTCCTCCTCGGACTCTTACGGCTACTTTATTTACTGTATATACGGCCTAGACCATAAGTGGAATACGATTTTTCAGTATCTATCCACCGTCAGGAACGGATAAGAGAAGGAACAGAGGACATATATAAGCCCATGGGGTTACACCATCGTTCCGGAAACGATACAATGCTTGCATACTTGACGGAGATTTTAATTGCGTGCCCCACAGATACAATCAACATCGTAACTACACTTATAGACAAGAACTTCGGGATCTAGTAAATGGGATGGAATTAGTTGGAACATCGCTCTCAACTAGGATATACACTTTTACAAGCCACTCCGCGAGCCTTTATGATCGGATCTATGTTTCAAGGGCGTTAGCGATGTCGACGCTGGACGCAGAAATCTGGCCGACCGAGTTTACAGACCATGAGCCATATATTTGTATGGTTAACCTAGCTAGACAGCGGGTATGGAGACGGAAGGGTATTTGTAAAATAAACGTCTCCAACTTTCGTGATGCAGAATGCCAACACTTGGTGGAGCACACGTGCCGTGGCTGCCTTAGTCGATGAAATTTTTATGGTTCTGTCCTGCAGTGGTAGATCGAGTGCGTGAAGTCAGCCTTACGGCAGCGTTAATAGGTTATGGAAAGGAGGTATCTCGATGGGAGCGCACGACCACTGGTTTTTAGTTTACGTCCCTCCGGGAATTGTTGCCTCGACCACCTAGTCAAGACGTAGCTGGTACAACGTGCGACGCTAAGGATGGCGGGTACGATGATATGCGCGAGGTCGCAAGACTACCTGTCCAACGAAGTTCCCTCATTGCATTATGCGGTGAAGGAAAGAAGACGATGGTCGTCGTTTTCCAACACAAAAGGGCATAGCACACGTTTACTGATCACTTTAGCAGATTACTTGCGAGTGATGGGGAGGGCCAGAGGGAGCTGGGAAACGTCCTGGAAGAGATCTCAGAGGCGATGCGTGTGAACGGGGAAGCGGGCGTGTTATCTGATATTACGTGTGAGAAGCTGGAGGGAGCGATTACATGAGGTGACTCCAACAAATTCCCAGGTCGAGACGGATTCCCGATGAAACTTTTCTGTGCCTTTGTGACCATAATGAGACCGATGTGGTTATGCTTCTTTAATTAGCTTCTGCGGCAAGAAATACCGTTTCCCATAAAATTCACGGGAGGGCTCATGCCACGTGGTAGCTAACAACATTGTGATTACCACCCTTTGACAAGCCTTAATAGTGAATAAAAGATATTTATACGCATACTGGGTAGCCGTTTTCAAAACGTCGCTGGCTGATCGAATACATGCCGATCAGACTTGTCTTGGCAGCATCAGTAACATCCTCACAGCCCTGGGAGACTATCGTGATGTCCTCACCCTAGCGGCTACATGCCGCCTCCGAGAGGGGGGGGGGACTGCTTGCTGTAGATTTCGATCAAGCTTTTGAGCTAGTGGATCGTGTGTGCCTCGCAGCGGTGATGAATAGGATGGGTGTCTCGCAATTATTGACCACTGCCGTGATGCGGTTGTATCACGGCGACAGATCAGCGATGGTGATCAGAGAACAGAGTACTTTAACATCTTAAGTTCAGTCAGGCAGGGTTGCCCCTTGTCGATCCTCCTATATCCGATAGCCTTAGAACCGTGCCTCGCAGGCCTTCGTCGCCGTCTTATCGGAATCTCCCTGAGACATCTATCATAGAATCTAGAGCATACACTGTGTTCCCCTTCTAGAATGAGAGGTAAATCCGATCAGCTCTGGTCTGGCTACAGACGTATGGGATGGCAGCTCGCATCGAGGTCGACTTCCGAAAATATCAATTCATGCATGTGATGCGAGGACTAGATGTCTCTAAGCAATTTTATTTATTTTCATTAATAGTGTAGTGGAACCCACCGCCTTGAAATGTAAGTTGGGTCGGATGCTTCTGAATCTAATAGCAAAGACTTCTCATTGTTACAGTTGTACTGGTATACAGTTGTTAATAGTCTTTTGAATAATATAAAGAACATAATATATAAAGATTTCTCTGAGGTTAGAGCACATTGAATGCTTAAAAATTGTTAGATTGGTTCTATGTAATTTGTTACTACCTAATTGATGAGAATATAATTTATACATTGCAAATGACAAAGATAAATAAAAAAGAAAATATAACACAATGAGCGTGGTTAAGAATTATTTGTAATATATAGAGGGAAGTGATACGCTGTATTTGGATGAATAATACAGTCTAAGTAGCCTGTTAGTTAATAATGGCCAATTTCTACCTATTTCAGATGAGAAGGTCTCGGTACAACTTCGAGGTATTCTCATCTGAAATGGTTTGTGCTAATGTATGTTTACACATATTATATAGATTAAATGCTGACTGAGCACTTCATACATGAATTTTAACTTCACATGAGAAATACACTTACGTTTGTAACTTGTTAGTTGAAACAGAACATAATTCATTGCTACTTGAATGCACTATTCCTTAAATAACTTAATACATTTCCGATATATAAAATTCATTGATTATAGCTGTGAGTAGAGATGAGAATATACGCCTGTCTGCACCCAATAAAACGAGCAATACATTACTGCTTGTGTGCAGTATACTTTAAACACTATGCAGGATGGCATTGGGGAGGAGGAGTCTCGGAATAAAAGTTCTTCGAGCCTTCTCCTCCCAAACGACATTATCGTGTTACCACAGTCTTAGTATGTGGTGCCGGTGTTTATTTATGATTGTTGTGTTGCTTGTGACTGTCTTGTTGCAAGCAATGTCATGCATTGTTGGTTTTGGTCCCTTACATGTTAATCCCTTCTGACTCATCTTCACTTAGTGTTCCTTCCTCGGTTTCGGAATCTGTGGTCGTGTTTGTGTCCTCCCATGTGGTTTTTGTGTTTGTGCTTGTCTACGACTTCTTCCATATGGGTTTTGGTGCTTGTATTCTTCGTCCGATACAATATCGGCTACGATGTTTATTGTGTTCCAGTCATCGGGATTACGTATTATTCTGGCGATGTCATTGTCATTGGGTATAGGTCTTATTTGTGCTAGCGTGGTGCACAACAATGTGACATTTTCTGGTGTCCCAGTTTCTCCGCATACGCATATTTCATCGTTGTACCGGATACGGCCGTGGCTTTTCAGGAAATGGACCATCCACCGGCTTCGGTTAAGATGTTTTAGTTGTAATCTTTCGTGTACATCAGGAAAGAAAGAGTGTACTCGGTGACGCGTCTCGGATGCATGCTATTCTCTCTGCCGTGTTTGAAACCACCATAGTTTCATTTGAGTGTTGTTCATAACGTTTGTTCCCATAATTTCAGTGACTTTATCGACCCTGTCCCTCATAATCCAGTAAACTGCAGGCCTATAAAGTATTGTTATGTCTTGCAATTGTCTTTTAGTCTGTATGTTCAGTCTGTGAGCCCAAGCACTTGCGGTGAAGCGTTCGATAGGTTCAAATATCGCAATGTGGTAGGTCCTTATCGTCTTGAGCACTATGGTACTTAAAATCTGAGGTCATCGGTCCAGTAGACGTAGAACGTCTTTGGTCATCAGTCCCCTAGAACTCAAACCTAACCAACCTAAGGACATCACACACATCCATTCCCGAGGCAGGATTCGAACCTGCAACCGTATCAGTAGCATAGTTTCGGACTTAAGCACCTAGAACCGCTCGGCCACAGCAGCTGGCTGCGTGGACTAGAAGCAGGAACGGAAGGACCCTTATCTGCCGCGCAAATCTTCAGCTATTTGGGTATCACCTTCCATACGAAGACGGCGGGAATGGCAGCGGGCAACTACCGACGGCCCGGCCGAAGTGGCCGAGCGGGTCTAGGCGCTACAGTCAGGAATCGCGTGACCGCTACGGTCGCACGTTCGAATTCTGCCTCGGGTATGGGTGTGTGTGATGTCCTTAGGTTAGTTAGGTTTGAGTTCTAGGGGACTGATGACCAAAAAAGTTAAGTCCCATAGTGCTCAGAGCCATTTGAACCATTTTGAACTACCGACGGCTGTTGCTCAGAGTCTACACGTCAGTATGACTAAACGCCCTACGGTCGATGGGTCGTAGCAGCGAGTGTCACACGTCAACTTTTATCTCGCTGCAATGATGTGCCACCGGACACACCTTCCCCCATTGACGCGCACGATGACGATGAGGATTTTGACGGCTTTTGGGTACTATGTAAGCTTACTATGACAGCTTACCCTCCAAGCTCGAGAAGGGGCCGTTGGTTTAGTTAACGTGCACAAGAAGGCGCTTGCCATGTATATTAATACTATTGTAAAACGATGGCGCAGCAGGAATCAATCGCTGCCAGAGACGAAGAACTAGTACCAACATCGCATCTTTCCCCGGTCAGTGTAGGCCACAAATCGCCCCCGTTAACCTATGTGCGCAAGTTTATAGTTGAACACAGCTACGCTCGAGACCGTTTACCGACTTCCCGACAGTCGACGTCGAAGGACGTGTACCATCTGCTTCTTCGACAGACCGCCCAGAACAGGCTGTGGCGCAGAGTACACCATCCCTACCTACCTACAACAGTCCGGTCAACATGGTACATTGTAGGGAACCGTAAATACCCAACGAATGACAAAAATTACACAATACATTTGGTGGATTCGCCCATGTGTCAGCAGAGCTGCATGCTGGATACGGCCATCGTCGACTGGTCTGCGGCGAGGCGTTGGCTGTCTGGACTCTGGCAAGGAAGATAATAGCCTTCATGCGGCGCTTTATATATACCAATATCTTCCGACATAGTATTTTTTTCAGATGAAACGTTTCTTCAGCGTCATAAGACGAACGGAATGGCGTGGGTCACAGATATGACGATCCATTACATATGCAGAGTCACAGGGTCTGAACGCACTGGACGCACTGGATTACTGGCAATACGTGCAAGATTGCCACGCAAAACTGTTATGGCTTCGAAGGTACGAGGACTGATATGTAAATTTCCTAGGAACGGTTTTTGCGGACGCGCCATACTCTTGGGGTGTACCAGATGCGCAAAAATGGGCGTCAGTGCTGTCGTTGTGGAACCGACGAAGTAAAGTGATCAGCTAATGGAAACTACGCGAGTACGCTACCCATGAAGAACAAACACTTGCACAGTTAGCAATGGAATGTTTCTTTGAATTTTGTTTTGATATCTATACATACTTTTTTAAAGTGCCGGATGTGTCCCCACCATCACCTTGTTATTTCTTGTTGCATGGTAGGACGGCAGCGGGGTTCCTTCCAGGACTGTTAAAAGAAAAAAGAAAGAAGGTGGTAAAGCAATTGCCCGTGAAAGGCAAGGCACAAGACCCTAGTTGAGTCTCGGTCCGACATACTGTTTAAACTGCCAGAGAGTTTTATATCAATGCATACTCAGCTGCAGACTGAAACTCTCATTCTGAGTATATGTATTTCCAACATCCGTGGTTTCCTTTTTACAAATGTCCACCCCTCTTCAGCTGCCGTGCCTACTATGATATTCCTTACTGCAGTATCGACATACTTTGGGAAGCACCCCACTAGCATACAAACTTATTCTGCCTGACGATTCTCTTAAACTTGAGTCTGCTCCTCATCACTGTCAAATTATGGCCTGTATCTAGATCTGCTCCTGTGTATACCTTATAATTCAATATAAGATTTAGGATTTTCTATCTGACTAAGATGTAATCTTGCAGGAATCCTCCTGTCACTGCATCTCTCCCTAGTGTACCTCCTGCTCCTGTGATTCTTGAACTGAACATCCTCTCTTACCACTTGAAAATAACGACAGAGCTGAATTAATGACTGGTCTTTCTCATTTATACTACCTATTCTGGGTTCTCCAACACTCCCTCCTTCGACTGCTTCCACTAAAAACGTGTTACAGTCCCCATGATCATCTCCCTCGACATACTGAATTATCCATTTAGTAACTTCAGTATTTTGAAGTTTCCGCCATATTTATTATTTCGTCAACATGTCTCACACCAATTACTGATGTGGTGCCGCTAGATATGCAGAACTGAAGACCTTGTGTCATTTTTAAATTGAGGGAGGATTTATAGGCAGAAAAGCCCTCATTGATACTTTTAATCAGATCGTTTAACCTTTCTTCCATTTTCGTATTTATGATCGGATTGGTTATAGTTCTAGTGTCATCTGCAGAATGAATTTATTTTGGTTGTTATATTTTAAACTGAAGGTGATTTATATTTATGGGAAACAACAGTGGCCCTAAATTTGACTCTTCAGGATCTCCCATATGCGATTTCAGTCACAATAATATTCCCACACTACATTGGTTGAATTACTAATGGTAGGTTGTCTGTGGTCTGGGAATCCATGAAAGTTATTTATGATTTTTCGTTTTATTCTTTCTTATGTATAGCCCCCATGGCATACGTGGCACTGTACGAATATTGACGTTAACTACTGCGCACTCATCTTTCGTCCTCCTTATTTTGGAATGGTAGCTCATCTAGCATGAATGCATCACGAAAATGAGGGATTATTTTAGCCTAATTACATTCGTAATTAAATCCCAGTTTGTAAGTGAACGTGTGAATAGGATTACTAGTGGATTTGACCTCTGTATTCCTATCACTCCTCCCACTATTATTCCCATAATTTAACAATAAGGCTTTAGATACAAACATCTACCTATGGCAGTTGCTTCCATCCTTTTATTTATTTTTTGTGAAGTTTTGATCAGGACTTGTTTTTAAGTAGGCGATCAGTGTTAGCAGCACTTGTTTTTAAGTAGGCGACCTGTGTTAGCAGCTTCACGTATTGCTCTGTGGAAAATTTTCGTTTTCCGTCCTGTTTTTAATATCAGATTCAAATTTTCATACGCAAGAAATATCTATCAAACCATTTAGTACTTTGCTGTCACCACTCGTGTGTTTTACTACGTGATGTATACATATGGTATATGAGGCTGTGTTAAGCGTAATACAATAAATACGCTTCCGACGTCGGTGAAGTTTCTGTTTAGGAGTCTGCAGTCTAGCTTTGCACTAGCTGTGTGTGGTATGGAGACATTTGCAGACCTGTGCTGCCACGAAACTGTGTATTTGACGTGCGCATCAAGTTAGCAACTGACCTTATATTACTACGTCACTGCACTGCTGGCAATGTGAACAGACGTTCATAATAAATGAATCTATAGTTTCGTCGACAGTATCCACACATCGCTCCTTTCGTTTTGTGAGACAGGCTGATACGCTGGTGGTATGGAATTTGGACTGCTGGCAAAGAAGAGATTTGGAAACGCTGGTGGTTGGGGGAAAAGAGATGGTTTCCTCTTGCCGGTATCAATAATACGTGGTGTATAAGGTGGAATATATAAGGTGGACATTCAGCTCGTGGAGACACGAATTTCGTATTGCCTTTATGAGTATATTCCCATAGTGTGTGGTTTGAGAATGTGTATGTGTATTCGAAGATTCTATATCAGTTGAAGTATACTGTTTTAGAGTCAATTCTCAAGCCAGTTCAGGTTGTTACACGTTTTCTGGCAATGTATATGCATTAGCACGAAATGAAGTTCTCCAAAATGCTGTGTTTCAAATTGTTCAAATGGCTCTGAGCACTACGGGACTTAACATCTGAGGTCATCAGTCCCCTAGAACTACTTAAAGCTAACTAACCTAAGGACATGACACACATCCATGCCCGAGGCAGGTTCGAATCTGCGACCGTAGCGGTCGAGCGGTTGCAGGCTGAACCGCCTAGAACCGCTCGGCCACACAGGCCAGCAATGCGGTGTTTGTATCTCACGAAGTCGCTTGCGAGATGGAATTGAACTTACATAGCTTTTCTGGGTATGTCGGTATCCTAACATTGATGTTATTTACTTATAGCAGAACACCAAAGAAACTTCTATAAGGTCATGCTAGCCTTCAAATTGATTTTAAACAGGACAATATCAATCTGAAAAATATATACAGTGACCATGTTAACGTTGATTGTTTTTTGATAATGACAGTGAGGTATGTTCAATGTGCAGGTGGGATTAAAAGCATGGATTTCCCATTACAGATAAGACTGTGAATATGGTTAGAAACCACTGTTGTGGACTGATGAGTTTCTGGCCTTAGAACATAGGTAATAAAATCGTGCTCCCATACGGAACCTCTGACAATTATATAAAGCTCATCACGGATGACAAATGGAATTAGCGAGGAATGAAATTGTATGTAATATATTGAGATCGTAAACTTCGAGATACTTTCAAACCAATCACCGAAAAACTAAACATATCTGTTAACATTACGACTCCAAGCCACTGGATAGCACACGTTAAAACTGTGAAAGACATTATGAAACTATCTCATCGAAATAAGAGAGAGCATTGAGGAACGTGTGTGGTTTGCCGGTAACAAAATGGTGTGCTAAAGCTAAGGCATTTGCAAGTATCTGTTACAGGTGAGTTAGCAGAACTTGAGGGTTTCCTCTTGCCGGCATCAATAATACGTGGTGTATAAGGTGGAATATATTCTAAGAATGCTGGAACTATTGTTTCTAAAAAGATTGTCTGCATCTACAGCTTCAGATCTACAAGCGTCTTACAATATTATGCAGACGACCAATGCGTCTAGGAGCGGATACTTTTATTACGGTTGATAAGCGCAGCGAGAAATGTAAGTGTGTGATATCAGCTATTCTAGGACACAGTGAAAGTGGTTTGAAATAGTACGGCATAGAGAGCCAAAGGCTGATTCATTATATGTATTAGGATGATCCAGATGAGCTTCAGAATAGACTGGAGTGTCTTCATTCTTCATCTGGAGCGGGGCACAGTGAATACATTAATGACGTAGCTACTATCACGTCTGAAATACGAAAACATGGGCTTTTATAGTATATAAAGTACTAGAAACGGTAGGACCCGCTCTCAGACAATTCCATACAAACACAATTATGTACATAGACAATAAGAAGTTCTTGTGGGTCAGTTTCTGGGGGAAGTCTTTCTACTAGATACGTGTCCCTAACGTACAGCAGTTATACAACCGGGTAAGATGACCTGCAGTTTAACGTGGGATCCGAGCCACATGTTTCCTGTGGCGATTCCTCAAACAGTTGAGAGGTGAAGGCCATATTAGAGCAAAAACTGGAAAATACGTGGTCCGATCAAGATTCGATCACTCAACCTCTCAATTTCCAGGCATGCGGTTTATAATTAGGCCGTAAAAAGGCGTCACCTAATTTTCAGGAAATATTTCACACACAACGAGGAATAAAATGGTTTTTTTATGGATACGGGTCTGGAAACGGTTTATTTACATGTCAGAGCTCATTGTGTGCTTCAGAATTACATTAATCGTGGGACACGCAGAGAAACAGAAAACTATCAGCCACTTATCTTCCTGTACACACTCACTCCTACGAGTGATTCAAGGTATAGATCACCCTCATTTCAATGCAAAGGTGGCGTTCACGGCTGAGGCGTCTTTTCAACGCGATCACATAGAAAATTTTCACCATCAGAGCGTATGATTTGTCGAGAATTCTCACGAAACAGTGCAATCAGATTATCAACAAAGATTTTCTGTCAACGTTTTAGCCGGCGTTGTTGGTAATTGTATGTTACTGCCTCTTGCTCTTTCCCACAGGTTTGTCAAGCTTTCTTAGAGAATGCACTACCTGTTGGTCTACAATGTGTCTGTACACACTGAAGACCCTAATGTTGTGTAGGGCCCCCGCCAGCTCCTAGAAGTGCCACAGCACGATGTGGCATGGATTCGACTAATGTCTGAACTACTGCTGCAGATAACTGACACCACGAATTCTGCAGGGCTGTCCATAAATACATAAGAGTACGAGGGGGTGGAAATCTCTTCTGAAGAGCACGTTGCAAGCCATCCCAGATATTCTCAATGATGTTCATGTTTGAGGAGTTAGGTGGGCAGCGGAAGTGTTTAAACACAGAAGAGTGTTCCTGGAGCCACTCTGCAGCAATTCTGTACGTGGGTTGGGGGTGTCGTATTGTCCTGTTGAAATTCTCCTAGTCCGTCGGAATGCACCATGTACATGACGTAATGCAGGTGATCAGACAGGGTGCTTACGTTTCACCTGTCAGTGTCATATCTAGACGCATCAGGGGTCCCAAATCATTCCAACTACACACGCCCCACACCATTATAGAGCCTCTACCTGCATCAACTGTTCTCTGCTGACATGCAGGGTCCATGGATCCATGAGGTTGTCTACGTATCCGTACATGTCCATTTGCTCGATACAATTTAAAACGGGACTCGTCTGACCTGGAAACATTTTTCTGGACATCAATAGTCGAATGTTGGTGTTGACGGGCCCAGACGCTGCGTAAAGCTCATCAAGGGTACACGAGTAGGTCCTCGGCTCCGAAAGCCCATATCGATGATGTTTCGTTGAATGGTTCGCAAGCTCACATTTGTTGATGACCCTGCATTGAAATCTACACCAGCTTGCGGAAGGGTTGCACAGATTCTCTTCAGTAGTCATTGCTCCCGTTCTTGCAGGATCGTTTCCGGCCTCAGCGATGTCGAAATTTTATATTTTACCGGGTTCCTGATATTCACCGTACAATCGTGAAATGGTCGTACGGGGAAATCCGCTGTTCATCGCTACCTCGGAGATGCTGTGTCCCAAGCCTAATGCGCCGACTATAAAACCACGTTGAACTGATTTGAATTTTGATAACTTGCCATTGTGGCAGCAGTAACCGATGTAACAACTACACCACTCACTTGTTGTCTAATATAGGCCTTGCGGAACGCAGCATCGTATTCTGCCTGTGTCTCTGAATACCAGTTTCTTCAGCGTTTCAGTATAATCTGGAAGCCACTTATCTTCATCTCTGCCTTGCATCAGTAATTAGAGGCATCGGTTAGCTGACCTTTTGGTTCTTTCATAACGCCATTAAGGTCAATTAATTTGTTGTGCTTCTCATACAGAGAGAGTGCTGCGCGATCTGAAGGATTTAATACGAGTACTATTCCCTCTGCTCCTTCTGTGGTGATTCCTGAGCTTTTACTTTTTGCCCAAGTGAATGGAGGTGACAGTACTCTTTTTCCTTTGATGCCACATAAAAAGTCCCTTTAACATCTGCTATACTAACCGCCAGTAAGATTGGGTAATACCACATTCTTCACTTTACAGGTAAATTTTTTGGTGCAGATATATACGGTTACTTCACTGGTCTCTGTTCGTATACAGGCAATGTCCTTAGATAACTTTTCTTCAGGTAAGAGGTAAAGGAGATTCCGAACGTCGAGGCTTAGTTTTCAATAATGGCTTTGCATCACCATAAGTGATTTTACTGGTTGCTTTCAGCTTCTGAATTTTCCAATTCTCGGTTTATAATGTTCATTGGATTTTGCAAACGAAACTATCAGTTCATTACATAGTGGTTCTACCTTAAACATATTTCTTTGAGAATAGATTCTTTAGCTTTCTCATTCCTTCCTACAAGTTATCAGACTTTGACATGAGTAAAATGTGACCACTACGTATGTTAGCAGAAATTAGAGTCCTAACATCTAGCACAATCGTCGGAGGTATTACTTATTAACAGTTAATAGGCTGAGACAAATTTCACCATTATCATTCAGAAATAGTGCATTAAATGGTTATTTAGATCCAGGAATGACTGTAGTGAAAGTACGAGCATTAAAATCCCCGTTGTTAATCTAACTTCCTTTGAAGGTATATTATTTATAACTTCTTGCAGTTGGTCATAGAAGGCTTCTCTTTCCGTTCTAAGTTTACAGCCCTCTGGACTGTAAAGATATGTCATTTACAATTGTGGTGCCCCAGTTTTAGTTTAAGTAAAAGTATTCCTTCATAGATATATTGTCAAAGTTAGTATAAATCTCTGTATTTATTGTGGTTTCATCTCAAAGTGTGCTATTGAAGAGGCAGGAAAGAGAGACAACAGGCTGCAGGAATGTGACCACTATCTACTAATTTGAGGTGGAGTCCAAGAGCTAAAGGAGCAGCACGTACTTTATTGTGCCGGTAACATTCCTGCGGCACCGTTGCGTCGAGGCTGGAGGTGTAGTAATTGCTCTAATGCCCAGAGAGGTGGGGGAGGGGGTTCATCTCGAAACTTCCACAACTTTCCGCTTTTTTTTCTTGCTTCAGTCCACTGATAAAATTTTCGGTTAGCGTGAGCAAGTGTTTGAAACACCAAGTGAAGTGGCACTAGCGCAAAAAGAGCAATGCGTATATATATGAAGGCTTTACAACTTCCTATAATGTGGGAGAGTGAAATGATAAGTGCAGTCGGAGACCTAAACGCATACCAACATTAATACATGGATATCTCCTACAATACTGGAGTTATTATATTAATACTGGAGACTTCTGTGCAGAACATAGAGCAGGTTTCGTTTGATAATGCTAATGGACTTACATTTTATAATGATTTGAATTTTTAATTACAAATATAGATGTAATATACTATTTTCTCATAGACTTATCAAGCTTTAAAAGCTGAAACTTTACAGCTCACACGTGCATAATAGTTTGGTAAAACGTGAGCAACAGTCTTAATTTAATATGATATTTACTATCAAATTATATTTTCAGATTTTTGTTAACCTAGACTTTTCGCTTGTCCTCATGCCGTAAATGAAGACTTTTCTCAGATACAAGACAAAGAAAAAGTGCTGCACAAGATTATTCAACATCAGAAGTTAAAAAATTGTGCAAAATTTCACGACGTCAGCTTTTATATTACCAGAAGGAAAGTACATTACAGCTCAAAAAATCATTTTACAGTAAATCTCTTTTAAAACTTTGATTTCAGCATTTAACAAAATTGCCAATCCTCTGATCAGTAATGCTCCCCATATCCATAATCAGCATGCTCTAACTTGTCTTGGTAGAGTTTATTTTCCCCTGCCTCCTCCACTTAGAAACATTTCTTATTTTCTTCTGCTCCCTGGGCTTTATGAAGTCATGCTTCACCAATGTTCCTGAGCATCTTCAGTGTGAACGCACCTGTATGGAAACCTAATCTCTGCAGGCACTTAACCCTACCTACTTTTGCAATATTTAAAACTAGACAGGCATCACAAGGAATTACACACGGTTTTCTCCATAACATTTGAGGTCACAAGTACCTTTCTGGACATATAAAGTGTCTACAGCTATCATTGTATTTTGTTTTCTCATGTACGCATCTCTTCAGTGGTTCCTGATTGGCTAGGTATCTGGAAGTTGGAGTTATAACATTTGAAACAAGTGGCAAACCTTACTTACTGATGTCTGGCTTTTTACCGGAATTGTGATATGATTTGGGTGAAGGTCACGGTTAAAGCAGGCTCAGACATGGTAATTGGATGTCTCTATAGGCCCCCGGGCTCAGCAGCTGTTGTGGCTCAGCACCTGAAGAATAATTTGGAAAATATTTCGAGTAGATTTCCCCACCATGTTATAGTTCTGGGTGGAGATTTTAATTTGCCGGATATAGACTGGGAGACTCAAACGTTCATAACGGGTGACAGGGACAAAGAATCCAGTTAAATATTTTTAAGTGCTTTATTTGAAAACTACCTTGAGCAGTTAAACATAGAACCGACTAGTGGCGATAACATATTAGACCTTCTGGTGACAAACAGACCCGAACTATTTGAATCAGTTAATGCAGAACAGGGAATCAGCGATCATAAAGCGGTTACTGCATCGATGATTTCAGCCGTAAATAGAAATATTTAAAAAGTTAGCAAGATTTTTCTGTTTAGCAAAAGTGACAAAAAGCAGATTACAGAGTACCTGACGGCTCAACACAAAAGTTGTGTCTCAAGTACAGATAGTGTTGAGGATCAGTGGACAAAGTTCAAAACCATCGTACAATATGCGTTAGATGAGTATGTGCCAAGCAAGATCGTAAGAGATGGGAAATAGCCACCGTGGTACAACAACCGAGTTAGAAAACTGCTGCGGAAGCAAACATAAACATAGCCAAAGCCTTGCAACAAACAAAAATTACGCGAAGCGAAATGTAGTGTGAAGAGGGCTATGCGAGAGGCTTTCAATGAATTCGAAAGTAAAGTTCTATGTACTGACTTGGCAGAAAATCCTAAGAAATTTAGGTCCTATGTCAAAGCGGTAGGTGGATCAAAACAAAATGTCCAGACACTCTGTGACCAAAATGGTACTGAAACAGAGGATGACAGACTAAAGGCCGAAATACTAAATGTCTTCTTCCAAAGCTGTTTCACAGAGGAAGACTGCTCTGTGCTTCCTTTCTAGATTGTCGCACAGTTGACAAAATCGTAGATATCGAAATAGACGACAGAGGGATAGAGAAACAATTAAAATCGCTCAAAAGAGGAACGGCCGCTGGTCCTGATGGGATACCAGTTCGATTTTACACAGAGTACGCGAAGCAACTTGCCCCCCTTCTTGCAGCGGTGTACCGTAGGTCTCTAGAACAGCGAAGCGTTCCAAAGGATTGGAAAAGGGCTCAGGTCATCCCCGTTTTCAATAACGGACGTCGAACAGATGTGCAGAACTGTAGACCTATATCTCTAACGTCGATCAGTTGTAGAATTTTGGAACACTTATTATGTTCGAGTATAATGTCTTTTCTGGAGATTAGAAATCTACTCTGTAGGAATCAGCATGGGTTTCGAGAAAGACGGTCGTGTGAAACCCAGCTAGCGCTATTCGTCCACGAGACTCACAGGGCCTTAGACACGAGTTCACAGGTAGATGCCGTGTTTCTTGACTTCCACAAGGCGTTTGACACAGTTCCTCACAGTCGTTTAATGAACAAAGTAAGAGCATACGGTCTATCAGATCAATTGTGTGATTGGATTGAGGAGTTCCTAGATAACAGAACGCAGCATGTCATTCTCAATGGAGAGAAGTCTTCCGAAGTAAGAGTGATTTCAGGTGTGCCGCAGGGGAGTGTCATAGGACCGTTGCTATTCACAATATACATAAACGACCTGGTGGATGACATCGGAAGTTCACTGAGACTTTTTGCAGATGATTCTGTGGTGTATCGAGAGGTTGCAACAATGGAAAATTGTACTGAGATGCAGAAGGATCAGCAGCGAATTGACGCATGGTGCACGGAATGGCAATTGAATCTCAATGTAGACAAGTGTAATGTCATGCGAATATATAGAAAGATAGGTCCCTTATCATTTAGCTACAAAATAGCAGGTCAGCAACTGAGATTCATTGGAAAAATCCTAAGGAAATGCAATCCGACAACAAAGGAAGTAGGTTACAGTACGCTTGTTCGCCCACTGCTTGAATACTGCTCAGCAGTGTGGGATCCGCACCAGATAGGGTTGATAAAAGAGATAGAGAAGATCCAACAGAGAGCAGCGCGCTTCGTTACAGGATCATTTAGTAATCGCGAAAGCGTTACGGAGATGGTAGATAAACTCCAGTGGAAGACTCTGCAGGAGAGACGCTCAGTAGCTCGGTACGGGCTTTTGTTAAAGTTTCGAGAACATACCTTCACCGAAGAGTCAAGCAGTATATTGTTCCCTCCTACGACCATGAGGATAAAATCAGAGAGAATACAGCCCACACAGAAGCATACCGACAATCCTTCTTTCCATGTACAATACGAGACTGGAGTAGAAGGGAGAACCGATAGAGGTACTCAGGGTACCCTCCGCCACAGACCATCAGGTGGCTTGCGGAATATGGATGTAGATGTAGATGTAGATTTCTGTCTGAAGATACTTGAACGACGGTTAGTGAGAGGAAGTGCTGAGTACTCACATGTGTGGGAAGTTTGTAAAAGAATATATGGCACATACATGGCTTTCCCACTATGTACATTGTTCATAATGGATTTAATAATATATTTATAACTTATAAATTTCTTTGTCTGTTAGCATCCCTGTAGTTCGTGTAGATTGTGTGATCGAAACATTAGAACAAATAATGTCTAACGTAGAGATTTGTAGATTACAGTACGGGAAAAGGAGACGCGGCAAGCACAAATGGCCAAAGGGTATGATTTTAAACGTATTTCTAGACTGATTTCGATTATGAACATTGTCAAAGCATCAATCTAATAAATTAAATAGTAAAAAATCCGAATCTTTTCGCTGGTTCGTCCTCCATCCGCCCTCACAGTGCTAGACGCTGTTTCCTTTAGTGTGTCACTTATCTGCTTTACGGGTGTCTTATTTTTGGAATACTTATCTCTGATTAATTTCCAGCAGTTCTTTCACGTCTACGGCCATGACATCCCGTCACGATACAACACCTCAAATAATCTGAATACGTTCTTTTGTTGACAGTGATAAGTAAACAAGCCCCAAATTCTCCATAAATTTCTAGCCTTCTGAAATGGTTGACTGCGCCACGTATGGCGCCTTCACACTGAGTTGTCGTCGATACCAAGACCCCCAAGGCAAATCTCTATCACAGTGCAACTACAATCCCTCTTAATAGTTTTAGGCTACTTTCAATTCTTACCTTTCCACGTTCTTCTCGCCTGATAATAATAAACATAGAGTAACGACATTGTGCTCTCTTAGAATACATATGTTTGCTTTTGTTTGAGTGCTGCCATATTGGATTTGGTTAAAAAATGGTTCAAATGGCTCTGAGCACTATGGGACTCAACATCTGTGGTCATCAGTCCCCTAGAACGTAGAACTACTTAAACCTAACTAACCTCAGGACAGCACACAACACCCAGTCATCACGGGTTGCTTATTAATACTTCCTAAGGGACCATCGAAGCCGCTGAAAATGCTACATGTATTTCGTTTGTCTTCATGGACTATCCTTCAGCAAAAGGATGTACATATCGACTCTGTCTTATCTAATGTACTTGAGGAAGCCCTACATGACTAATATCCTACGTTTTCCCCATAACTCATATCCACCCTGTCACCACGTAGCGATCTTTGACCTGGAGTTTTATCCAGGCTCCAACGCAAATTTTTGTGCACCGTGTAACGCATAATGTTTCACCGCCGCACTGGACTATGTTCGCTGAAGCATGCGCTGAGCAGGACTGGTGGTACTCCCTGGCGCCAACTGAGGAGTTCAGAGTTCTCCAGACCCCTGTCTGACACAGAAAGACGATGATACCCGAGGATCTCTCCATTTGCCAAAACAAGAAGGCGCATGGTACCACAAGAAGAACTCGGTGGCTGTTACAACCTCCAATCACTTCCTGCAACCCAAAGAAATGTTTTCGGTCGGCTTCTTGACACTGTAACAGGAGAAATGCCCAATGCTAGCACGAATCGGAGACAAAAGTAGTGGGGCAACAAGGACTTCACCCCAAATCCAATAGCCGGCCGTGGTGGCCGAGCGGTTCTAGACGCTACAGTCTGGAACCCCGCCACTTCTACTGTCGCATATTCGTATCCTGCCTCGGGCATGGATGTGTGTGGTGTCCTTAGGTTAGTTAAGTTTAAGTAGTTCTAAGTTCTAGGCGATTGATGACCCCCAGATGTTGAGTCCCATAGTGTTCAGAGCCATTTGAACCATTTTTGAACCAAATCCAATATGGCGGCCGTCACCCAAAACAAGGACGTCACCCCAATATGGCTGCCATGATGCAACTACGTATCGTCACGTGACGTTAGCTGATGATGCGACTACCGTTGTCCTGATATTGGTGAAAGATAGGTCAATTGGGCTACCTAAACTAAACTAAGTCACCCCATCCTATTAAAAATCGAGAAGATTGAATTTTGGGGGGAAGTTAGGAGAACTGAGCTACCTATACTAACCTAAGAAAATGGTGGGGAATAAAGGGCAGTTGGGCTACCTCTACTAACCTAACCCACCTCTTCGTACGAACTTATCTACATAATTAGGTGCAGTACCACCATCGATTGTGTTAGCCATCCTCTTGGAAAATTTTCTGAGGGGAGTTGGTATGGTGTCGCTACCACTAGAGGCTGCTCATTTAATTCGAATATAGTTACTATAAATTTCTTTAAACTTCCTTAAATTTCTATAAATTTATTTAAATTTGTTATCTAACTACAAAGTGTTATCACCTCAAGAAGCTGAGATATAGATAGCTGTATTACATGCACTCATTCAGCTCTGGACATAAGTCTTTATTTACACAATTATAAACAGTATCACCATCAAGTGTCTTCGCCATCCTCTTGGAAAATGCGCGTGAATTTTGCTCTAAGTGCTTACGTTCAATTCGAATATAATTTGTATAAAATTTCTTTACATTTCTTTAAATGTCTGTAAATTTGTTTAAATTTATTATCTACCTACAGCATTAGTTTCGTGTTATCACCACAAGAGGCTGAGATATCGATATCTGTATTACATACTCTCATTAATGCTTGAACATAGGAAGAGTACGGTTATGCTTTGCACAAGAGGCAAGTGATCTAGTTGCTACCGAGCGAGGTGACGCAGAGGGTACCACACTGGACTCGTAGTCGGGAGGAAGACGGTTCAGCCCCCTAAATGTTTCCAGGCAAATGCCGGGATGGTTCCTTTGAAAGGACACGGCTGACTTCCTTCCCCGTCCTTCGCTAATCCGATGAGACCAATGACCTAGCTGTTTGGTCTCTTCCCACAAACAATCCAAACAAAATCTAGTTGCTGCTACCACATCACTTTGCGATGGTTCATATTGTCATGTGGCTGAACGTGTGTATGTCATGCGCTGATTATAGAAACCACAGCCGTCCATCATACTTCCACACTCACTGACGTCAGCCAATCACAAACATTCTCACTTTCTCTAAAAATACTCCCACCTGCTAGACGCTCACACCTGCGTCACCCTATGTCTGGCACCCACTGACGTCTGTTGGACACATACGTTCTCACTTTCTCTAAGAACACTCTCGGCCGCAAGCCTCACACGCCTGCATCGCACGAAGTCCGGTAGGGTCGTCATACGCCAGACGTCCTCAAACTAGGATCCACACAGATGTTATAAACAGCTCATTCAATTGATACACTTAATAAAGTCTAGAAAACATTTCTAAGCATTGAAAGACTATTAAACACGTACTGCAGCTCTAAAGAGTTCCAAACATAAACCACTTCACTACAAAACTTGTAACAATTCATTTCAATAATTTTTTTTCCATCATCCTGCTACATGCCTGGCAGACGAATAATAATAATTTACAATTTGCGCTCTATCTTTCCATCGCTTTATTATTATTCCACTGCATCTATCATTCTACCATGATATTCACCTTTGAGAAAAATTTCCAGCACTAAACAGTTCGAAAAATTTAAGAATTTATACTTCTACTTTTAAAAAATTTTTCATCATCATGTTAGAATAATTTAGTATACTTTCAGCGCTCATATAAACCGTTGATAACGCAATTTTTTTTTAATTTCATTTTTTCCAATCAACACGTTTTCTAAATACTAAAATTCTCCATTTTATCATCTGAAGTCAAAGCTTTTCACTCCTTTCGCTTAATAACATTTCCATATTTAACAAGACATTTATTAAATACGTACTCCATCTCTAAAGAGTTCGAAACATATAACATTATTAAAACTGAAGAAACTGCGAAAAGGTGGGAATTTAAGGAGACGGGACCTGGATAAACTGAAAGAACCAGAGGTTGTACAGAGTGTCAGGGAGAGCATAAGGGAACAATTGACAGGAATGGAGGAAAGAAACCCAGTAGAAGAAAAAAATCATTCAAATGGCTCTGAGAACTATGCGACTTAACTTCTGAGGTCATCAGTCACCTAGAACTTAGAACTAATTAAACCTAACTAACCTAAGGACATCACACACATCCATGCCCGAGGCAGGATTCGACCCTGCGACCGTAGCAGTCGCGCGGTTCTGGACTAAAGCGTCTAGAACCACTCGGCCACCGCGGGCGGCCAGTAGAAGAAGAATGGGTAGATTTGAGAGATGAAGTAGTGAAGGCAGCAGAGGATCAAGTAGGGAAAAAGACGAGGGCTAGTAAAAATGCTTGGGTAACAGAAGAAGTACTGAATCTAACTGATGAAAGGAGACAATATAAAAATGCAGTAAATGGAGCAGCCGAAAAGGAATACAAACTTGTCAAAAAAGAGATCGATAGGAAGTGCAAAATGGTTAAGCAGGGATGGCTAGAGGACAAATGTAAGGATGTAGAGGCTTATCTCACTAGGAGTAAGATAGATGCTGCCTACAGGAAAATTAAAGAGACCTTTGGAGAAATGAGAACCACTTGTATGAATATCAACAGATCAGATGAAAACCCAGTACTAAACAAAGAAGGGAAAGCAGAATGGTGAAGGAGTATATTGAGGGTCTATACAAGGGCGATGTACTTGAGGACAATGTTATGAAAATGGAAGAGGATGTGGATGAAGATGAAATGGGAAATACGATACTGCGTGAAGGGTTTGAGAGAGCACTGTAAGACCTGAGTCGAAACAAGGCCCCGGGAGTAGACAACATTCCATTAGAACTACTGTCCTGTCAAAACTCTACCTTCTAGTGAGCAAGATGTATGAGATAGGCGAAATACCCTCAGACTTAAAGAAGAATATAATAATTCCATTCCCAAAGAAATCAGGTGCTGACAGATGTGAAAATTACCGAACAATCAGTTTAATAAGTCACGGATGCAAAATACTAAAGCGAATTCTTTACAGGCGAATGGAAAAACTGGTAGAAACCGACCTCGGGGAAGATCAGTTTGGATTCCGTAGAAATATTGGAACATGTGAGGCAATACTGACCCTACGACTTAACTTAGAAGCTAGATTAAGGAAAGGCAAACCTACTTTTCTAACATTTGTAGACTTAGAGAAAGCTTTTGACAATGTTAAAATGGAATACTCTCTTTCAAATTCTGAAGGTGGCAGAGGGTAAAATACAGGGAGCGAAAGACTATTTACAATTTGTGCAGAAAACAGATGGCAGTTATAAGAGTCGTGGGACATGAAAGAAAAGCAGTGGTTGGGAAGGGAGTGAGACAGGGTTGTTTCCTCTCGCCAATGTTATTCAATCTGTATATCGAGCATACAGTGAAAACAAACAAAAGGTAATTTCGGAGTAGTTATTAAAATCCACGAAGAAGAAATAAAATCTTTGAGGTTCGCCGATGACATTGTAATTCTGTCAGAGACAGCAAAGGACTTGGAAGAACAGTTGAACGGAGTGGATAGTGTCTTGAAAGGAGGGTATAAGATGAACATCAACAAAAGCAGAACGAGGATAATGAAATTTAGTCGAATAAAATCGGGTGATGCTGAGGGAATTAGATTAGGAAAGGAATTTTGCTATTTGGGGAGGAAAATAACTGATGGTGGTCGAAATAGAGAGGATATAAATGTAGACTGGCAATGGTAAGGAAAGCGTTTCTGAAGAAGAGAAATTTGTTAACATCGAGCATAGATTTAAGTGTGAGGAAGTCTTTTCTGAAAGTATTTGTTTGGAGTGCAACCATGTATGAATGTGAAACATGGACGATAACTAGTTTGGACAAGAAGAGAATACAATCTTTCGAAATGTGGTGCTACAGAAGAATGCTGAAGATTAGCTGGATAGATCATACAACTAATGAGAAGGTATTGAGTAGGATTGGAGAGAAGAGAAGTTTGTTGCACTAACTAGAAGACTAGAAGAAGTGATCGGTTGGTAGGACATGTTCTGAGGCATCAAGCGATCACCAATTTAGTATTGGAAGGCAGCGTGGAGGGTAAAAATCGTAGAGGGAGACCAAGAGATGAATACACCAAGCAGATTCAGCAGAATGTAGGTTGCAGTAGGTACTGAGAGATGTAGAAGCTTGCATAGGATATAGTAAAATGGAGAGATGCATCAAACCAGTCTCAGGACTGAAGACCATCACAACAACAATACATTTTCTATATAGACGTTTTCCATCATCACGCTAGAATAATTTAGTAAGCTTTCATTGCTCATATAAGCCACCGATAGCGCCAACTTTTCTAAATTTCATCTTTTCCCGCTGGACACCGTTCCTAAATACTAAAGTCCCCCATTTTATCACCTTAAGACTTTCTAAACCTAAGAAAAACTAGTCTTACAATCGGCAACCTACAATTTCCCTCATACAACAGTTGCCCTCGAAAATCTCAGACTTTGTGCGAGATGCAATAAAAATACTGCCCTTCCTTTATCCAGAATATTTCTAATTGCATTGTCCACAGCTGAACTCGTAATGACTCCAGATCCAGAGGCTGAATTCAATATCATTCAGTATCTATTCCAAATAATATCAATTCCTTCGCTTTAAATTAACAAATACTCAGGTCTCTTCGAGGTTTTGGATGCATCTGAGTAGTTCCGCTTCTATCCACCAGGTGTGCTAGTAGGCTCACTCCAAGAAGCTAAACTCCCACCAGCTAGCGTCTTGGTTACGTAGATCGACGCTCGGGAACACCAGCATTCATAAGCTAATCATCATTCCGATACAGCTTGAGTCTCGTCCATCATGAAGCGAGCTTCAGCCAACTTCAGGGGTGAGGGGAAGCGCCCCCGACTGAACGAGGTCGAACGTAAGTTATTACTTTCATATAAGCGTTATTTGGCATGTGAAACCCTGTTTAGAAATACAGAACTGCTTTCTTCATGGTTGAAATTGAATTTTTTTTTCTCATCATTTCAGCATTCGTCGCTGGGAAGGGGGAATCCAACCCCTTTAGCTCAAAAACGTGAGTATTAAATTTATTTTTCTGTTTCTCTAAAATCTCCACTCTGTCATTACACCGTAATATAAGGTATACTTCATTGTTCTTGTTGTAGATGAATCAGGTACGGTCCGACCAGCTAATTTAGGTAATGCTCTTTGTCCGGGGGACGAGCAATATATCCTGTGTAAGATTCCATTCTATCGATACGTATTTAATTTTTTTATTGAAACAATTTCTCTACTTCGAATTTTTCTTGCTACTGGTGATTTCGTTCAGCTCGACCAATTAAATTCATATACTCAGCGTGAAGCATTTCTTAAGGTGCAGTTTGAGCCGGATGGTGAATTTGACACTGGTGTCAATAACTAAGGACTGGCTGTGGTGTTGAGTCTTGGTCTGGGAACAAAGAAGGTGACTATTATTATAGATTTAATATTCATACTTCAGTGTCAGATTACTTAAGAATGCTCAATAACTCAATGCTTATTATTATTAATATTAGTATTATTATTATTTTCGCCAAGATGAAGCTTCAGATGACCGTAGTGCTTGTCGGGGCGCGGCGGGTTATACTTAAAACCCAAGCACGACGAGCTGAACCGTTTGCCTCCTGTCGTGGAGAAGGAGCTTGTCAAGATAGACAATGATTCGCGATATCCCGCTATTAAATACAGTGTGGTTCTTTGCATCGAATTTTCGCACCCTCCTAAAGTTGAGCCAGCTGCTGAAGAGGCAACTCTTCACTATCTTTGGGGGGGGGGGGGGGGGGAGGTCGGGGGGAAATAGCGTGATAGTGTGGAACACAGCAATCACCGATCGGTTTCGTAAATCCACCTTGAGTGCTATACTGGGTGGTTTTTTTGAGTTGGAAGTGGAAGGCTCAGCTAAAGCACACAACAGAATTCTACACCTGTACATCCATACACATGTCTCCGATCTGGTAAATGGAGGGATAGCTATATCAGGTTTTCTACAGATATAGCTAGCACGAGGGCATGCATTAATGCCGAAAATAGAAAGGGTGATGTTTTGCATGATCAATCCTGGCTTCCAAAGGAAACTACAATTACAGATGTCATCCTGAGCATCCGAATAGTATATGATAATATTCGTGGGTGTCATAGCTTTAATGGTATAGAGTTCCCCGTCAAGATCCAGGACATTTCTAAATTGGAGGCACCGAACACTGGAATATCGGTTCATGGTTATGGCTTCGAGAAAGAATGCAAGTCAAATGAGCAAGACAAGCATATTGTCATCAGCACCCTCCATTTCTCAAAATTTGCAGTTGAGCGTGAATTGCATGTAAACATACTGCTCTTCTCTGAAGCTAATAAGTATCACTATGTTTCGATCAAAAACACGTCCCGAGTCCTATTCTCTAAAGTGAATAACGACAGGTTTAAAAAGCATATTTGCTTAATGTGTCTGAATTATTTCTCCTCAGACTCATTATTAGCGGTGCTTCTAGTAGACTGTGCTTCCAAGGACCCGGTACGCGTTATTATACTTACTGAGGACTACACATTCATAAAGTTCAATAATGCTTACCACCAGGAGTGATGCTCGTTTCTAGTGTACGCTGACTACGAACTCTTCCTCGCATCATTGACACACTGTGAAGGTGACCCTAGAGCCTCACATACCACCTTTACAGAGAAACACGTACCATACGTGGCAGCATACCAAGTTGTATCGTCCTATGACTCCAGTTTTAACGCTACAAATCTTTTGCCAGGGACCTTCCTGCAGTTTGGTTGCTCACTGAGCTCGAAAAATTTTCACGGTTGGTCGATAAGCTTTACATTGACCAAATCGAAGGACAATGAAGATTTGTATATTAATGCGACTGGTTGTCATATTTGTGGGCTGCCGTTAGACAGAAAAGCAGAGACTTCTTTTTGTAGGGACCACTGTCATCTTATGGGGAAGTTCCGTGGCACAACTCACAATGCGTGCAATCTGAAGTAACAGCTACCAAGACACATAGCCGTTCTTTTCCTCAGTTTAAGTGGGTATGACACTTAATTTGTAGATGAGCACTTGGCTGATTTCGGTTTGGAAAAAGATCAGGTCAGTGTCCCACCAGAGAGCATGGGGAAATACATCTCATACTTCAGGTGAATGACGCCAAGAACTATACTCCGCTAACTTGATACGCTACGTTTTATGCAGGTGCCACTCCAGAAACTCGTTGAAACTCTACCTCGGGGGATATGCATATCACACGAGCTGGATTTCCCACAAAGGAAAAGTTTAAACTTGTCACTAGGAAGGGGGTTTTTCCACATGAGTATGTGGATAGTATGGCGAAAATCGACGAAACGAGGGTACCTGACATAACTGCCTTCTCCAGCAACCTTACAGGCGATACCATAACAGATGCAGAGTATGAGCATGACATGAATGTCTGGCGGGAATTCAATATCTCCACTTTAGGTGAGTATGTACGGCTTTACATGGACATAGATGTGCACTTGCTTGCGGACACTTTCAAGGTATTCTAGAGTCTATGCATGACCACATATTCTCTGGATCCCGCCTTTTATTACACGGCTGCTGGGTGGTCTCGGGCTGCTCTGCTCAAGAAAATGAACTGCAGCATTGAATTATTGAGCGATGTTGACATGGTTCTTTTCCTTGAGTAAGAGATCAAAATGGCTCTGAGCACTATGGGACTTAACATCTTAGGTCATCAGTCCCTTAGAACTAGAACTACTTAAACCTAACTAACCTAAGGACATCACACACATCCATGCCCGAGGCAGGATTCGAATCTGCGACCTTAGCAGTCCCGCGGTTCCGGACTGCAGCGCGACAGCCGCACGACCACCGCGGCCGGCGAGTAAGAGATCCTTGGAGGGGGGGAGGGGGGGGGGTTGCCAATTTGTCCATACAGACAAAAAGGCAAATAACCAGCGGATGGGTCACAGGTTCAATGCATCCCTTGATTCAAGTTATATAATGTACCTTGACGTAAATAACTTATTCGTGCACACCATGCACCAATCACTGCCGATTGGTGAGTTGCGATGGGTGCCAGAAGACAAATGCAAAGGATTAGGTGGAAAAATCATGTGGTTTTAGCAGCCGAATCTCACGTAGCGTATGTGGTAGAGGCAAAACTCACATACCCTATTAGTTTGCATTATGTGCCCGCCAATTTGCCGCTGTGTCCAGAGCACTAGTTGTGCGAGGAGGCTCCGCACCAAAACTGATCACAACACTGGAGGATAAGAGGTGATACATTATTCATTACTATAACCTCCAGCAGTGCCTCGGATTTGGTCTAGAGCTGGTTAGACTTACCCAGGCTATCTGCTTCAAGCAGTCCCCTTGATTGAAGGAGTATATTGATTTGAATACGAGACAGGGAACTTCCGCGACGAGTGACTTTGAGAAAGATTTTTATAAATTAGTAAATAATTCAATTTTCAGCAAAACAATGGAGGATTTTAGGGGACGACGAGAAATTTTGATTAGAATCGAAAAGCATGGGCGTTATGGCGTAAGGAAATGCATTGCCAGACCAAATTTTAAGTGGTTCACCATATTCAACCAGAACTTTGTTGCTGTGGAGATGGGGAATCTTGCAGAATAGTTTATGAAGCCCCTTTATGTGGGATATGTATACTAGACTTATCGAAACTCCACATGTGCCACTTTCATTACGAGTTTGCGAAAACTCATTTTGCAGATCCTAAATTACTTTATATGGATACAGATAGCTTCATCTATTGGGTGAAGAACTGCAATCCATATAAACTAATGAGGAGCCATGGTAATGAATTCGACATGTCCTGATACATGGCCAACAATATGATATTATACCACAGAATAAGAAGGTTATCGGTCTTATGAAGGACGAGACGAATGGATTGCCAATTGTAGAGTTTGTAGGTCTATGCTCAAAATTTGTATGCATATCTCACATTATAAGGTGCCACCCAGAAGCGCGCTAAGGGTGTGCTTCGTATGGCATCGAGAGCCATCTATAGAGAAGACTATTGCAGTGCCTGTGCAGCGGTGTTCGTGGTGCGGAACCGCACCCAACGCATATGATACGACAGACCAGTATTTGATCGGGAGGACATGAGGTGTATACCGTGCTGCGGTATAAAATCGGTCAGTCGCCTCATGACGATAAAAGAGTCTTTTGTGATGACGGGATCGAATCTCTCCCGTACTCACATCAGTCAGTTGTAGTGAGAGAAGGGATGGGGGACTCATTGAGTGAGAGAGAGAATGAGAGAGAGTGCCTGCAGATAGTGGTGTGCCCCTTTTATCATCATAGTGTAAGTAAATTTGTGTGTGTGTATGTATGTGTAAATATTATTTTGTGTACTATGAACACATGTGTGTAGAGAGGGAGTGTTTTTGGAGAAAAAGTTATAACTACATATGCACACCATGCGTGTGTTAAAAAAGAAAGATAATTCATTAAAAAATTTAAAAAAATAAAACATTAAAATCAAAAATACCTGTATATTCATTTGAATTGTTCACATGTAGAATATTTGTGGCCTTTAAATATGTATATACACTCCTGGAAATTGAAATAAGAACACCGTGAATTCATTGTCCCAGGAAGAGGAAACTGTATTGACACATTCCTGGGGTCAGATACATCACATGATCACACTGACAGAACCACAGGCACATAGACACAGGCAACAGAGCATGCACAATGTCGGCACTAGTACAGTGTATATCCACATTTCGCAGCAACCCAGGCTGCTATTCTCCCATGGAGACGATCGTAGAGATGCTGGATGTAGTCCTGTGGAACGGCTTGCCATGCCATTTCCACCTGGCGCCTAAGCTGGAACAGCGTTCGTGCTGGACGTACAGACCGCGTGAGACGACGCTTCATCCAGTCCCAAACATGCTCAATGGGGGACAAATCCGGAGATCTTGCTGGCCAGGGTAGTTGACTTACATCTTCTAGAGCACGTTGGGTGGCACGGGATACATGCGGACGCGCATTGTCCTGTTGGAACCGCAAGTTCCCTTGCCGGCTAGGAATGGTAGAACGATGGGTTCGATGACGGTTTGGATGTACCGTAAACTATTCAGTGTCCCCTCGACGATCACCAGAGGTGTACGGCCAGTGTAGGAGATCGCTCCCCACACCATGACGCCGGGTGTTGGCCCTGTGTGAATCGGTCGTATATAGTCCTGATTGTGGCGCTCACCTGCACGGCGCCAAACACGCATACGACCATCATTGGCACCAAGGCAGAAGCGACTCTCATCGCTGAAGACGACACGTCTCCATTCGTCCCTCCATTCACGCCTGTCGCGACACCACTGGAGGTGGGCTGCACGATGTTGGGGAGTGAGCGGAAGACGGCCTAACGGTGTGCGGGACCGTAGCCCAGCTTCATGGAGACGGTTGCGAATGGTCCTCGCCGATACCCCAGGAGCAACAGTGTCCCTAATTTGCTGGGAAGTGGCGGTGCGGTCCCCTACGGCACTGCGTAGGATCCTACGGTCTTGGCGTGCATCCGTGCGTCGCTACGGTCCGGTCCCAGGTCGACGGGCACGTGCACCTTCCGCCGACCACTTGCGACAACATCGATGTACTGTGGAGACCTCACGCCCCACGTGTTGAGCAATTCGGCGGTACGTCCACCCGGCCTCCCGCATGCCTACTATACGCCCTCGCTCAAAGTCCGTCAACTGCACATACGGTTCACGTCCACGCTGTCGCGGCGTGCTACCAGTGTTAAAGACTGCGATGGAGCTCGGTATGCCACGGCAAACTGTCTGACACTGACGTCGGCGGTGCACAAATGCTGCGCAGCTAGCGCCATTCGACGGCCAACACCGCGGTTCCTGGTGTGTCCGCTGTGCCATGCGTGTGATCATTGCTTGTACAGCCCTTTCGCAGTGTCCGGAGCAAGTATGGTGGGTCTGACACACCGGTGTCAATGTGTTCTTTTTTCCATTTCCAGGAGTGTATATGCACCATGTGCGTGTTGTAAATAGAACAGCTTTTAACCTGCCGCTACACATCCAAGTCAGATTACTTAAGTGTATATATAGTTCAGAGTCCTTCACATTTCATATTCTAAAAAAACCTTTGAAATTGTGGCTCAGCACCTGAAGAATAATTTGGAAAATATTTCGAGTAGATTTCCCCACCATGTTATACTTCTGGGTGGAGATTTTAATTTGACGGATATAGACTGGGAGACTCAAACGTTCATAAGTTCAAAACCATCGTACAATATGCGTTAGATGAGTATGTGCCAAGCAAGATCGTAAGAGATGGGAAAGAGCCACCGTGGTACAACAACCGAGTTAGAAAACTGCTGCCGAAGCAAAGGGAACTTCACAGCAAACATAAACATAGCCAAAGCCTTGCAGACAAACAAAAATTACGCGAAGCGAAATGTAGTGTGAGGAGGGCTATGCCAGAGGCTTTCAATGAATTCGAAAGTAAAGTTCTATGTACTGACTTGGCAGAAAATCCTAAGAAATTTAGGTCCTATGTCAAAACGGTAGGTGGATCAAAACAAAATGTCCAGACACTCTGTGACCAAAATGGTACTGAAACAGAGGATGACAGACTAAAGGCCGAAATACTAAATGTCTTCTTCCAAAGCTGTTTCACAGAGGAAGACTGCTCTGTGATTCCTTTCTAGATTGTCGCACAGTTGACAAAATCGTAGATATCGAAATAGACGACAGAGGGATAGAGAAACAATTAAAATCGCTCAAAAGAGGAACGGCCGCTGGTCCTGATGGGATACCAGTTCGATTTTACACAGAGTACGCGAAGCAACTTGCCCCCCTTCTTGCAGCGGTGTACCGTAGGTCTCTAGAACAGCGAAGCGTTCCAAAGGATTGGAAAAGGGCTCAGGTCATCCCCGTTTTCAATAACGGACGTCGAACAGATGTGCAGAACTGTAGACCTATATCTCTAACGTCGATCAGTTGTAGAATTTTGGAACACTTATTATGTTCGAGTATAATGTCTTTTCTGGAGATTAGATATCTACTCTGTAGGAATCAGCATGGGTTTCGAAAAAGACGGTCGTGTGAAACCCAGCTCGCGCTATTCGTCCACGAGACTCAGACGACCTTAGACACGGGTTCACAGGTAGATGCAGTGTTTCTTGACTTCCACAAGGCGTTTGACACGGTTCCCCAGAGTCGTTTAATGAACAAATTAAGACCATACGGACTATCAGATCAACTGTGTGATTGGATTGAGGAGTTCCTAGAAAGCAGAACGCAGCATGTCATTCTCAATCGAGAGAAGTCTTCCGAAGTAAGAGTGATTTCAGGTGTGCCGCAGGGGAGTGTCATAGGACCGTTGCTATTCACAATATACATAAATGACCTGGTGGATGACATCGGAAGTTCACTGAGGCTTTTTGCAGATGATGCTGTGGTGTATCGAGAGGTTGCAACAATGGAAAATTGTACTGAAATGCAGAAGGATCTGCAGCGAATTGACGCATGGTGCACGGAATGGCAATTGAATCTCAATGTAGACAAGTGTAATGTCATGCGAATACATAGAAAGATAGGTCCCTTATCATTTAGCTACAAAATAGCAGGTCAGCAGCTGGAAGCAGTTAATTCCATAAATTATCTGGGATTACGCATTAGGAGTGATTTAAAATGGAATGATCATATAAATTTGATCGTCGGTAAAGCAGATGCCAGACTGAGAATCATTGGAAGAATCCTAAGGAAATGCAATCCGACAACAAAGCGAGTAGGTTACAGTACGCTTGATCGCCCACTGCTTGAATACTGCTCAGCAGTGTGGGATCCGCACCAGTTGGGGTGATAGAAGAGATAGAGAAGATCCAACGGAGAGCAGCGCGCTTCGTTACAGGATCATTTAGTAATCGCGAAAGCGTTACGGAGATGATAGATAAACTGAAGTAGAAGACTCTGCAGGAGAGACGTTCAGTAGCTCGGTACAGGCTTTTGTTAAAGTTCCGAGAACATACCTTCACCGAAGAGTGAAGCAGTATATTGCTCCCTCCTATGTATATCTCGCGAAGAGACCATGAGGGTAAAATCAGAGAGATTACAGCCCACACAGAAGCATACCGACAATCCTTCTTTCTACGTACAATACGAGACTGGAATAGAAGGGAGAACCGATAGAGGCACTCAGGATACCCTCCGCCACACACCGTCAGGTGGCTTGCGGAGTATGGATGTAGATGTAGATGTAGATGTAGACTGTTGAAATTACATTCTAAGCGTATACAGTCAATCAGAATTATTGCCAAAGCTATGCTACTGAGGCTGTGGGCTTAAGTTGTAATAGTAGTAAAGAAAGAATCTCTGGCTTAGTTTTTAGTGTAGATTCATAAAAAATTCCTATTAGTGTTAATGTTGTAGTGTGTATATAAAAGGTATTTCTGCAGTGGACAACAGAGTCACTTTGTACCTCAAGAATAATATATTATACTTCAAAAATTAATTGTATTTGTGTGAACTGAATGAATAAAGAAAAATATTATTTGTTGGTCTTATTTAAGAAAAACACCTATCCCCGTTCTCCAGTTGTATTATTAATTTTGCTGAAGATGAGTGCGATTAAGGATGTGAAGTTTAAAATCGATGATAAAAAAAATTTTAATCATTGCATGGGATTTCATGTATAGGTTTTTAAGAACAGGTGGGATGTGATCTTGTCCACTTCCTAAGACATTACTGAAATTATTTGTCTTTGAACAAAGCTATATACTGTCTAAGTAAAAGCTAGAAACAAAGAAGAAACACAGAATTTGAGTTAAAAATCCATTGATTTTCAATAATCCAACATAAAAGTAATTTTACATTTTCATAAGCAAATACAAATCCATTTTGATACATGTTCTTGAGCTTATGGATAGCAGGGCACTTGCAGGATTCCAGGTCTTGAATATAGGCAAACTTGAAAGTTCGCTGCATCCATGCGATCTTCTCCTTCCCTTAGATGTAGGTGATGGTTTCAGGATGGTCGAATATTCGAAGTTACGTCATCATTTCTTTATAAGGTATATCAAGATCGTCCTAGTGTTGTCCATGAAAGAAACGTGTTAGTCGCTTTGCACTTCTCCTTGTTTTAACTCACATCACATCTTGAAGGGTTTTGGCGATGCGATGCTTGTTGCGAATGTTGCTGTTATTCAATCACTCTGTGTGAAGGATGTTATTGCACAGTCTTTAATTATGAATGGCTTGTGTTCGTTGTAATAGAAACCTTGAATGTCAGCGACGATCCTTACGCCCCGGGGTAACATGGTGAACTATGCTGGAGCTGGCACAGCACCTATTAATTTATGCAACTCCCTGTACAACATCTGTGAGTGGACAGTAGTTAACAACACGATTATGCAGAAATGAAGCATATGCTACCGTGTGATCTGGGAAGTTTGTTGAACATGAAAATTCAATCCGTACACCTACCGGTCCTGATGTAATTATCACATTCTGCTCTGTGCACTCAGTCACGATTATTGGTGCCAACTTCTTCAAATTTTGTGGACTGAATAGACACCCCTCATTTTCATGTCCTTCACAGTAAGATGCACGGAATCTCGCATACATGTCTGATGCTAGACTGTGTACATTGCTGTCCCACTGTATTCTCGTATGGGTAGTATTCCGAATTCAAGTAGACTCTGGCGTTAGTTAACATGCTGTGGGCAAATTCACTTGAGTCTTTTGAAGCATCCCCCTCCTTTGAGTCTGAAATGCAAGTATGGTGAACCGAGGTGCTTCCAATTGAACTGATTTTTTTAATTGGACACATATGTGTTGATGCTTTATGTAAGACAGGGTATTCAAAAAGCTCCGATGATCGGAATGTTAGCGGCAGATAAGTGCCTGCATTCAGAACTTTAAAAAATTCCAAGCGTTTCTCATCAAAAGCATTGTTGTGGGGCATTTTCCGTACTATGTTATTAATCTTGATTTCGACGTCCCCTGCCACTGTTTGATTATATGAACTGTCTTCACTTGCACTCCGCACCAAAATAATTTCCTGTTTGGCGTTCATAATAATTCGTTGCATGTCCTCAGAGTAATCCATAAGCATTTTTAGAGGGACGCACGCAGTAAATCGGGTGTATCCGACATCTGGTGCATCTATGAACCAGCCTGCATTTTCCAAGCGGTTGGAATCGGAGGTTGCGGCTGAAACGCACGTCTTAAGGGTTGACGCTAGGCCGTGTTCCAAAATTCTACAACTGATCGACGTTAGAGATATAGGTCTATAGTTCTGCACATTACGTGTGTGGTCGGTTTCTATTCCATTAAGTTCATAACGCATCTCTGGAAACAGGAATGCTAAAGCATTACGTGGCAGCTTCGAGAGTGTTACCGCAGCGCCATCAGTTTCCTTAAATGTACAGTCCAGATTTAAGAAGCTCTTGCAGGGTAGTGTTAAAGCGTCCTGGTGTTGAATAACAATCCCAATTTCATCACTTTTGTGAAATGTGTTTGAAGTGTAGGGTTTATGTGAGTGGAATTCATGATGTATATTACGATCATCATACTCCACTGACTGCGTTACGTTGAGTGACGTCATCGTGCGGCTTGAGGCCAATTGAAATAAGGGAATCGTAATTAAGGCGTGTTATTACCTTGCACCTCAGTGGCACACTGACTCATTTTGAGCTCTGCGTGTTAGCTTCATACCTTACCCCCATCTTGCCTTAGATGCAGACGTACAATGATTTCTTCACCCCGAAAGTCGACAAGACCATTATTCTGATCCATAATGCGTAGCTCGATGTAGTCCAATATCTGAACTGTCACTGGGAGGTATATCGCGTTTGCGGGGGCCTGAACTATCTTATACACGGTTACAACTGTGGCGAAGAAACCGTAGATAGAGTGAATTAACTTACCGTTGAGATATGAGTTTGTAGATATATTACACTCAATGTGGGTTGTGCTAAATGGTAGTATATCCACTGCCTAACCTGATGCGTAGAATTTACTGGAATCCTTCACCAAACCACGGTCTTTAGCAATACCTAGCAGTGAAACTATTGAATATTTCTCTCTAAAGCCAATCGTCGCCTTCCCAGTTCGTATTTCAGATTTAAGCGCATTGATGTTTCCGTGTAGTTCAATTCCCTTTCCAGAGCTTTTTAAAAATGTGTGTGAAATCCTATGGGACTCAACTGCTAAGGTCATCAGTCCCTAAGCTTACACACTACTTAACCTACATTATCCTAAGGACAAACACACACACCCATGCCCGAGGGAGGACTCGAACCTCCTCCGGGACCAGCCGCACAGTCCGTGACTGCAGCGCCTGAGACCGCTCGGCTAATCCCGCACGGCACAGCCGCAGCCCCTCCTGTGTGTGAGCCTGCTGCTGACACAGCCACAAGGGCAGGAACGAAGAATGGAATAATTCCACCTGATGTCTTGGGTAAAGGTAGAACGCGAAGTGCTTTAATTGTACGCTTCTTCTTCTTGTTCTTCTTACTCATCACTGCACACATCGATGCCTGAAGCAGCCTGATTTCTTCTTCTCACCGAAAATGGACCGCGCTACTTTCATAATTCGTTTGAAATTCATCACTCATAGCCCAAACATAATTTTACCACTCATGGTTTTATCAGCAACGAATGCAGCCACACGTTGACCTATACCAATATCTTTTCTTTGTCTTATTTACTTGCTCTAACAACTAAAATTCTGGCTGCAACGCGACCTCCTTAGCGACCTTTATTGGCAGCGTAGGCTGGGTTCTGCCCCAGGCTGGCTTCTTTGAGTAGGCTAATACCTATATCGCAGAGTGCCAAGCGTTTCTCAAGATTTGTTCCAGGTCCACAGACGTTATATCACGGAATGTGTAACTGGCCTGGTAATTTGTCGAGAATACCACCTCTGCCTCTTATTGTGGTGTCTCCTATCATGCATTGTACACAACTGAGGTGACTGAGGACTACTCATCCTATTATATACTAATTCGTATAGATCAATCCAGCTGTTTTCTGTTGAAGGAAACCCCAGCCATTTAACTAGCGCTCTAATCCCACGACGTCTTATTACACGTTCTATGAGGAGTACATGTGGTACAGAGCTCTTCTGCAATTCCTCTGTGTAAAAGCATCTTGCAATTTCTTCACCCTTGGAATCTTTTAAGATAAATGTTCGGGGGTACGTTCTCTGCAAATTGGAGACTGAATATTTCAGCTGACCAGTTTGGTAAATACGATTTCTCAAATGCAGTCTTGTGATTTGAAATAAATACTAAGTCATCAACGTTAAATCTTTGATCACGTGGATGCAGCATTTAAATGCGGAAATATACCGACTCAATGAGTGAATCGTCACTAAAATCAAGTTGGTCTCATTTTTATTGTACTATGTTTGGTTCCATTGTATCTTGCTGTTATCTGCGGTAGGACGTCCGTCCACTTATATGACCCGCAAACATTAAATCGCTTCCACATTTGAGATTTCACTCTTCTGTTTAGACGCTCGACAATATTCACTTTCAGGTGGGGAAACTTTGAGTAGTGGTGTATTCCGCAACGCTCCGTCACCGTCTAGAAATGTTCATTGTAAAACTCTCCACTATGATGGGATTGAAGGTTATCTGAACATCGATCCGTTCCTGTTTGCAGCAAACGCTCGGACTCCGCAGTAACAACTCTCCCTGTCTTTGTTTTCACAGGTAACGCCCATGCAAATTTAGACTATCTCTCAATGTCCATTAAAACACACTTGAAAGGTTTAGTCTCCCGACTGTAAAGACCCATATCCTCAAGATCCTCCTGCCATAAGTCATATAGTCCTTTAATCATCACATGTCTGCGAGGCTATGTTCTGCGTGCTCGCCGGTTGCGGTGGCCGATCGGTTCTAGGCGCTTCATTCAGGAGCTGCGCGACCGCTACGGTCGCAGGTTCGAATCCTGCCTCGGGCATGGATGTGTGTGATGTCTTTAGGTTAGGTTTAAGTAGTTCTACGTTCTAGGGGACTGATGACCTCAGAAGGTAAGTCCCATAGTGCTCAGAGCCATTTGAACCATTTTTTTCTGCGTGCTCGTATCTGCAGCTAGTGAACTACTGTTTCCACACTTGCTATTATTATTATTAGTTTTATCGTGATTATTCGGTGATTCCTCTTTCTCTAAGTTCTGAAATTATTGAGTCAACCTCATTCGAATGTGCTGTATTGCCCGCAACATCCGAAGCCTATCTATTAGTTCATATAATGGATGGGTTCACTGCTCACTCGTTTATGTTGAATGTCAAGACGTTCACCATTGCTTTGCGGCGGTTCATTCAGTGAAGGTTGTATAATGCTAGTGTATTTAGAGTTTTGTGGGCTTTTAAGCGTGCCATCTGCATTCTTATATACTTCAGTCAACTGTAGTATTTCTCCAATCGCCTTGCGATCACTGGCAGAGTATTGTAACTTTTTTGACGCTCTTAGGAAGATGAGTTTTATTAAGCCAGGTATTATTTATACTCTCTATCCCCGACCCGTATTACCGGCCGGGGAGGCCAAGCGGTTCTAGGCGCTACAGTCTGATACGGTGCGACCGCTACGGTCGTAGGTTCGAATCCTGCCTCGGGCACGGGTGTGTGTGATGTCCTTAAGTTAGTTAGGTTTAAGTAGTTCTAAGCTCTAGGGGACTGATGACCTCAGAAGTTAAGTCCCATAGTGCTCAGAGCCATTCGAACCATTTTTGAACCCGATCCGTATTGTGCTATCGGTTAAACTTATAGACTGAGAGCCGAGCATGTACGGTCTCTTCCTTCTGGCCCCGGACGTGTTATCTATTGTTGTCATGTACTCGTTAGTGAAGTCAGCAATTGGATCGTTCCTAACATTGTCATTGTCTCGTAATAGTAGCTTTCTGATAGATTCGGTAACGGGTTTAAATGTCTCTCTTAGTGTTTGCTCCCGCTCCATAAGTCCCATCCTCAACAATCGTAATTTCTCTCGAACAGCTATACGTGCTTGAATGACTTTATGCTTAGTCGACATCTTGACGCATAGAAACCTCTGTACATCACGAGGCCTTTATATATGCTTTGTTCTTCATTCCCGGATCCTTCTCCCCAACCTCCTTTGGCTTTACTTCTCCAGGTGGAGGGATGTCTTCGCTTTCACTGAATGCCCTGTACGTTACACAATCTACGACATCTCTAGCTGTTGTTGGTCATGCGCAAAAACTTTCTGATTGTCCTTTAATTCCATTACAGCCTTACGGAGTATGTTGCGTCTTGCTGCAAGAGTTTGAAATTTCATATCAGTATAGCTGCGGCAATTTGTTTATGTAAACCTAACGTCTCAGACTGAGGACCCGACATGCTTGCGAACTTATCTATGGTGCAGAGTATACTCATACATTCAAGTATTTCGTATAATTATCTAAGGAGGAACTCCTGGAAGTTCCGACTGTACCTACCATCATTCAGTTTTCGAATTTAATCAATAACAAGAAACTCATTTTCTGAATAATTCCAGCAATCTGCACATATCTTTATGAATTCACTGTACATGTCTGTCCTCACATGAGCCTGGTAAATGTGTTTTAAATTGAGATTGTCCTGTTTGAATGCTATAATGAGGTTGGCGTTATGCCTGAACAACTGTTTTGGGATCCTGGAATATGTCTGACACAGATAAAACGTGTCAACACCCTTAGACGACCCAAGCTGAAATATCTACGGACCTGGTCCTGCTTTTCAACAGCTACATCGTCGAATATGAAGACCGTGTTTGGCTTTACTTCTTCAGGTGGAGGGATGTCTTCGCTTTCACTTAAAGCACTGTACGTTAAACAATCTATGACATCTAATATTGTCTGCAGTAACATATACTTTGGTTGAAAGAGTGGTTTGGCGAATATGTACACATGCTCGAAGCGGACTCCATCAATGTTTGTTCGTAGAGTGATGAGAAGATTTGTCTTGCCACAGTTGGAGGGACCTACAATTACAGGTCGTAAGCTGTCGGAGGGGAGCATTTCTTCTTAGCCTTCTTTTCTTCTTAGCCTTCTTCTCCATATCTTCATCGTCGCAGGACCAGTCACCTACAACGATGTCCTTGTGGCGAGGGTGCTTCACCCAGCCTGCCATGACACCTACTTTGTTAGGTCCTGGCATGAAATAGGCTTTTATATAAAAAACGAAAATGTCTGTATTTAGACGTGACATTATAGGTAGGGTCATTTTGTCTATAGAAATAACAGAAATACAAATTTGGGATGATAAATATATTTCTGCATTCACGATCTACAGTTATACATAGCATTATCAAAAAAAGAATTCTTTCTTCTTTAATCGGTGCAGCAGCAGTACAGGATTTGGAAAACAGCTGCTTTTTATATCCCTCAAATTCTGTACGTATATCGGCGCAGTGCAAAAGTCTGGTATTCCATCAGTAAATTTGAGTTCAGCATTTTCCCCATCTACTCGGCGAATAGCATAAAGACTTCGGCACTGCACTTATACGGGTAATAAAACAATGATCTATATCTTCTGTGTGAATGCTACATGTATGAAGCCAGTAAATGATAACACCGTATATGGCTTGAACATATGGGAGCCATCTGTTTAGTCTTTCCATTGTATTAGCTATCGCGCCATCCGGTGTGGCCGAGCTGTTATAGGCACTTCAGTCTGGAACCGCGCGACCACTACGGCCCCAGGCTCGAATCCTGCCATGGGCATGGATGTGTGTGATGTTCTTGGGTTAGTTAGGTTTAAGTAGTTCTAAGTTCTGGGGGACTGATGACCTCAGATGTTAAGCCCCATAGTTCTCAGAGCCATTTGAACCATTAGTTATCCCTCAGTCTGGATTGAAAAAGTTATCAACAGTCGAGTGCTGCATGTTAATACCATGACCCTCAGCATTTTAACTCTTAGTGTAGCACGATCATACACTGATAATATACTCACTGCTTAGTCTCCGCAGTAGAGGTCCTGGGACAGAAAATATCCTACAATCATATGCTTATTGATGTATGATTTTGCGCGACAGAGTTCATCCCACTCGTAGTCTGAAAATGGCACATAAACATTTTTCGACACATTTTGGAGCACTAACGCAGATGACTAGATACTGTCTTGTGAAACTTCAATTCCTCGTAGATGAAAATACTTTGAACTGCTAACTATTAACACATAGAATGAGGCGAATAGTGAAGGTGGCGGTGCACTGAGGTTGGTATCTTTTCATCCACAACATCCAGACCTGCCCAGTTAGCCGTTTGTTCTTGCAGTGATGCTGGAACGTCTCTTGCACTTTGCCCAACTGACTGTGGGTACGATGGAGCCCAATAGGATGTTGCACCCTTGACAGTACCGAGCAGCACAGGCCGTAGAGTCTCAAGTGGACCCCTACAGATTGGAACCTGTCGGCCTCGACACGTGTTCTGATCCCAAAAGGTTGGATAGTGATTCTATGGATACATGCAGTGGAGAAGGGGAAGACTAACCATCAGCTTAACATGATGTTGCAATTAGAGAAATAGTAATAATAATACTGGAGCAGTGTATTTATTTAATTTTCTGCTAAATCCTCTGCCTGTTCTTCTGGGCTGATTGGTGCTTCATTGTGCTGACTGACGACGATTGATCTTAAACCGCTGCTGAGTCCTCCTTATATACATGGTACCTACTTCATCATGATGCTGTGCTTCTATCGGCTGAACTGCAAGCTGAATCGGAAGTAGTTGACTGACGTCACAGCCGTCATTTTGGGATAACCGAATGCAATCTTCATGTGCGGACATTACGGACGCCATCTTCGATAACTGTACTTGCATCACCAGCCACGTCACGGCCGTCATCTTCAATAACGGTACATGTGGTGACACCCGCCCTTGGGGTGACAGCCACCACCTTGGATAACTGTACTCGCCTCATCAGCTGACAAGATGGCCGCCATCTTGGATAAGGCTACTTTGGGTGACGTCCTTGTCTGGGGTGATGGGCGCCAGTTGGATTTGGGTTGACATCCCTTTTGCACGCCTACTGACAGGGTGTCGCGTGTCTCCAGGCTTGTGAACACCAGGTCGCGATAAAAGACACCGTTGTCGCGAGTCTTACTCTTCAAAAGGTCCACTACAAAATCGAACGACGTTCACTTAACTGACACGCTGAAATGGTCATTGTGGATAGACGTGACTCTCCATCAACGAAGCAAAACAGTGGGCAAATATTCTTCGGACGAGCTGGCAAGGACTGGTATTAATATCGTCAACAGTGGTATCAGTATCATATGCGGAAGAAGAAAGGCGTAAGGTTGTGTACCGACGGTATCACCGCCATATGTTCGACGCCTTTGAATGCCGCGAGCGAACGTTCCCGCGCTGGCACGGCTTATGAACACCGACAGTGTTCCACGTGGCTCTGCTGTAGTGTATATTTAACTAAGAGAGTTCGAAAACTCGTCATGCTACTCAAATGTACTGTATTCTGATGGTTATTTTCGTGTCCCTACCGGAAACAAAATCTGATAATTTTGTTTTCTTTTGTAACTGTTTGCATAGAGCAGATATAGAAGAATGAGAAACTGCAGTAATTTTGAGAGGATGAGCGCATACGTTATATTCACTTCCTGGTTGCAAAGGGTTTCTTGGCCAAGGTACCACATTAAATTAAGTTAAACATTTCACTGTAAAGTTTTTTGACAAATTGTTTAAAATCAATTATTTTGTGTTGTTTATAAAAAGTTTGGTTTTAAATATATCAGTGGATATACTGGATTGTTAGTTTCGATACAATTACTCTTAGAACTGTTGTATTACGTCTACCTCCTCTCCCAAGCCCTTCCACTTTATGCTCTGTTACAGGTTGCAAATTTCAGTCTGGAGTTTGACCTCGGCACGTGGCAAGAGCAGCTGACCTAGACACGTGTTGTGCGTGGACTGCCTTGACAGATTCGGGTGACGGAGATTCCGACAAACGGCCTAATTAAGACGTGTACTGAGGCTTAAGCTTAGGTGACAGCTGTGCACCACGGAAAGGAATGTTATACAACATGAATGTCCGACAAGAAGATGCAACGAGGTTCCATTTGGGGGAAGTTATCTGATATGATAAGTGGGTGTCCGTACATCGCAGACACAGCCCGTTGCCGGACTTATCAGACAAAATGGTCTACTGCCTACTAGCCAGCTCAGAACAAATGCATATTTAGGGGACAATTAAGGTTAAAATCCTAGTCGGTGAGTTTGTGTGGAATTTTCCTGGCAAAGATGCGGGTACTTTGTCGGTACCGGCTATACTGGGTGCAGATTTTATCAGAAAGGTACGTCTGCTGCCCCAGTGGGGTTCAGAGCAAGATTTATTTCGAGTTTGCTAGGGTAAAGGCTTACACGTTTCGTAAACATCGTGGACGTCGCCTGATTAATGGTTCCAGACACGTGATGAACGTACTGGTAACCGTTTCCGTGTGTGACCTGGAGCATATGTTGCCAGAGCAGAGACAACAGATTGTCGAGTTGTGTACAGAGTTCAGTGATGTGGAACCGATCAGTTACGTGAGATTAAGGAAGCCGAGTATAAGATCGAATTAATGGAAAACGTTCCTATATTGTGTCCACCATACAGATTATCGTCTTATCGTATGAAAGCATTAAGAGAAACTATTCCAATAATGTTGCAGGTCGGAGTGATTAGACCATCTACACCTCTGTACTCTTCACCTATATTTGTGGTGCCAAACCGCAAGGGGGGAGTGCGTCCGGTGGTGGATTATGGTTCAAATGGCTCTGAGCACTATGGGACTTCACTGCTGTGGTCATCACTCCCCTAGAACTTAGAACTACTTAAACATAACTAACCTAAACACATCACAGATATCCATGCCCGAGGCAGGATTCGAACCTGAGACCGCAGCGGTCGCGCGGTTCCAGACTGTAGCGCCTAGAACCGCTAGGCCACTCTTGCCGGACGGTGGTGGATTTTATGGGGCTTAAAAAAATATGGTGCTACAGTCTATACCTCTCTCTGATTTCCTTTCATGTTTTTCCTGGTTTTACAACGCAAATGTTTGTAATACCTTCGACTTGAACCAGGCGTATTATCAAGCGTCTCAGGCGGAAGAATCGAAAACGGTGACAGCCTTTGCGACCAACTGGTCACTTTATGAGTACACAGGTGCAGCTATGTTGTCCGGTATCCTCGACAGAGTTTTTTCGGTTCTTAAGTTTGAGCGTGTGTATCATTATTTGGATGATTTGGTAATTTATACTGAGAGTTTTGAAGAGCATGTTGTTCATGTTCGAGAAGTACTCCCAGGATTGCGAAAAGCTGGATGTACTGTCAAACTATATAAAGTTAAATTCGCACCACCTGAAATATCCTTTCTGGGGCATATTTTCTCCGAGAATGGAGTGCGAAATGACTAAAGTCGTACTGACGCCACTTGTTTGTTCGCAACTCCTAAACATGTGAACGCCGTGGCTCGTTTTATAGGAATGGTTAATTCCTCTCGAAAATTTATTCCTAATTTTGCCCACTTAGCTGTCCCCTTAGACGAGCGTCGGAACAAGAGTAGATAATTTGAATGGGGACCTTCATAGCAGGCATCATTCGACCCTTTCAAGAAAGCGTTGGCAACCCCTCTGTGTTACCGATAGTAAATTTCAAGGTGTTTGTAGTTCAGACCGATGCCTCCATATCGGGAGTTCCTGCAGTTGTGTTGCAGAAAGAAGAGTCGGGAAGACGCTCAATCGCTTATGCTTCACGTTCTCTATCTCCATTAGAAGCGAAGTATTTCGTATACAATTTAAGGCCTTGGCAGTCCAATTCACGCTCGAAAAATTTAAATTACATCTTGAACACCAACAATTTCACTTGGAAACGAACTATCAAGCGCTTAGTTGGGTGCTTGCAAGACCGAAGTAAACAGGCAGAATAGCGAGGTGGCCGATACGAATTTCGGCGTTCAAGTTCAGGGTTAACTATATTAGGGGTTCGGAGAATACCGTGGCTGACAGCTTAAGCCGAAAATTTGAGCCGGAGTTCGAGGAGCAGTAGGACGAAGAGGGTCGTTTCGGAGAGACCATCGGTCGGGATTACTGATACTGTGTGATTCTGGGTGATGGGATTGTGTCGCGGGAGTTCAATGAGCACAGTTGTGCCACTCTGAGTGGGTTGCCGTTGCTGTTCAAAGATGTCACTCTGAAGTTGGAAGATGACCCCTTACTGCACAAGCTTAAACAGAGAAAACGGTCCGGGGAGGTTGTTAGGACCAGTTGCCTAAAGGGGAACATTTTGTTTTGTGTGACGTGTGGGAAGGGTGGCGCCAAGGTAGGGCTGCCTAAAACTTACCCCCTATGGTCTTCAAATACTATTATGGAACACCGGTAGGTGGAAATTTGGGGATTTTTAAGACTCGCAGTGAAAATTAAGGGGCGTTTTACTTTGAAAGGCATAGAGCAGCAGATTGAGCAAATTTTATCAGTGTGTGAAACGTGTGGCCTTAGCAAGCCACTTTGGAAAAGCTAGCAGCGGCGCTTAGCTTCGGAAGAAGCAAGTGAGTCCATGGAAAGGTTGTATATTGATTATGTAGGGCCCCTTCCACGTTCGAAAGTTGGAAACCTTTATATCTTTCTTTGCGTGGATGTGTTCACGCGTTTTTGCTTGCTGATGTCTACCCGCAATACGACGCTCATAGAGTTTGTTTGGGGTATTTGGACCTTGTTGTCTGTTGGTTTCTAACCATGCAACGTCCTTTAAGTCCACTGCTTTCCCTAACTTTTGTTTCGTAGCGGGAGTAGCTCATACTACAACACCTGACTGTGGCAGAACGGGTCAACTGGAACTTGAGGGCAACGTTGATCGCATTCCACTATAATGATCAGGCCCGCTGTGATAGTTCCTTGCCATGGTTATGGTATTCCTTTAATACTGGTACCCATGAGGCCCATAAGGCCACCCCCTCGAGGTTAATGTTTGCTTTTAAGCCTAAATTGCCCTGGTGAATTTGTGGTCACTTAGTGATTTGTTACTAGAAAGGGTGGATGGTGCACAAATCCGAGGCAACTGGAAGCGTGATAGGAAGAATCTGCAGAAGACTTACAAGCAAATGGAAGGGCGTTATAATGCTAGTAGACGGCCGATCACGCTGAAGGCGAGCTACCATGTTTGGGTAAAGAATTTTGGTGCAGGAAGTCGGGAGGAGGATAAGATTACGCAGAAGCTATTGCCCCGGTTCGTTGGTCTTGTACAAATCATGAGCTTTGTCACCCCAGTCACCGTGCTGGTGAGAACCCAACAAAATATATTAAAAAAATTCATGTCCACATATCGCAGGTTAAACCGTACGCTAAGGTGGGTGCAACCAAATAATTTAGTTATGTTTTTGTGCTGGAAAATGTGAATCTTCAATATGTGGATACCTTAGGGGCTTTAGTTTCTTAAAACATAACGTTAGTAGGGATACGCAGTATTATGTGTTGAGTGGTCTGAGTCGTCTATGCCTTTCTGAGGAAATGAATTTAAACATTGCTAGATCCGTCAAACATACTGCCAGAGACTCTCTATATACCTTGTCTCCCATTCGAAGAATTGCATATGGAGTCCAAGTTTCACAGGTGCCTAACTCCGGCGGACTTGATACTGGCGGGGGCAGGGTGTGCCGATGGTATCATCGCCACATGTCCAACGGCTGTGAATGTAGCGAGCAACCTTCGAGCTCCGGTACTACAGTATGGCTCAAAATGTTCAAATGTGTGTGAAGTACTAAGGGACCAAACTGCTGAGGTCATCGGTCCCTAGACGTACACACTACTTAAACTAACTGAAACAAGCTTATGCTATGAACTACACACACACCCCTGCCCGAGGGAGGACTCGAAACTCCAGCGGGAGCGGCTGCGTAGTCCGTGACATGGTGCCTCAAGCCACAGGGCCATTCGACGCGGCGACAGTGTGGTGCGACCAGCGCCACTTAAGTGTCGCCGACTGCCATGAGGGACGGCCGGAGCCAGCTACGTGGAGGTCGGTTGCCACCAGATAGCGAGTCGGAATAACGGAGGCCCTGACTGCGTCAACCTGCTACACGACGTGTTCCGGACTGAAGATGCTTTTGTCGGGATCGGTGACACCTTAGATAGTACCGATGTAACTTCCCCATTTTATATTGATTGTTTGTTAATGAATGGTGCTCAGTCTCCGGCTAGCTCGCGGTAGAGTGATTGTGAGGAAAGCCACAACAAAACAATTGTCTTGTTGCACTGTATTTACCCGGAGTGCCTGTTAGCTGTACCGGCTTACTCAGATAAATATTTGCTCCCCAACGTCTACGAGCCTAGCTAGAAGTAAATGCATACAAACTGAGATTATTGTCCGTAGCCGGCCAGAGTGGCCGAACGGTTATAGGCGCTACAGTCTGGAACAGCGCGACCGCTACGGTCACAGGTTCGAATTCTGCCTCAGGAATGGATGTGTGTGATGTCCTTAGGTTAGTTAGGTTTAAGCAGTTCTAAGTTCTAGGGGACTGATGACCACAGCAGTTAAGTCCCATAGTGATCAGAGCCATATTGTCCTAATTATGATTACAGTCTATATACATCCAGAATTTATCTATGATAGTTTGCAATTCGCGTGAGCTAAATAGTCTGACTCAGTACGGTAACTTTCTAGAGTGACAAAGAATATTTATGAATGCCGCGCTCTGTTGATAACCTACGTTGTCGCACAGATAATTGTTTCATGAGCACGTAATATTAAATGGGTTAAAATTCTGATTTTTTAAGTTCTGTCTACGTTGTGAATCTCTGTTATTAGATTGACGAACACTGCTGCCGTTAGACGAAGAGTGATTATTATTATTATTATGACCGTTACCTTTATTGTTACTTGCATCTCTACCGTTAAACTGACCGAAATCCTCTTGGATGATATCTGTCGAATCAATTGTGGACAGAAATTGTTCAAAGTCGTCATCAGGTGTATGAACAAGCATTTCACCAATGTTAATCGGAAGCCTGGCTTTAAGTATCCGAATAACTTCGCGGTGCGATATAGGATCTGTCCAATACAGAGGTTTTTTTCATTCATGTACTTTTAAAATTGGTACCGAGAAGTTCCTTTCTTCGGGTTATAAGACTCGTGATTGTACACTTCCTTCCGCAAACGCTCTTGAATGCTCGTGGATCAGTACTTAGCCAGAAATAATATTTCAAACTCATAACATGTCCTACACGTTTCATTCACTTCACTCGCCCAGAGAGATGCCTTAACGACTGTTTTCGAAACTATAAATTGAATCTTGTCATCAGCTGTCCATACCTTCGGAAATATTCGTTTAAAACTGTTGATGGAAATTTTGGGGTGAATTGTGTTGTTCTTCGACGAGAATATTGGGAACTGTCTACTTTTAAATATGCTGTTTTCAATTTTAATAGATGACAAAAAAGTGTTCTGAGTGAACCGCTCAGACTCAGGCAAAGATCGTTCATCACTATCGATTCATACTGTTTTGTATTCATCACGACTTCTTATGTATGGAGTAGTTTCACGATGTCGACTTCTAACAGAAAATTCCCGTACGCCTTGGTTACGACCTTTAATGCTATCATTCGGAACGTTGCGAAAACGACTTTAATTCCCCATATCCTAAGGTATTTCGTTGATTACTTTGTTTTTAATCACACTAAATTTGTCTTTTAATTGTTCAATGTCTTCAGCATTAGATACGTTTAATTTGGTTTCATTAGTTGAAGTTAATGTAACTTCAACAGTGTCATACGCTCACTTTTTTATCTCCTGTGATTTTTCATCCATCCGTAGGACATTTCTTTTTCCCACTGACTAGATTTTTCAAGTAGAAACGATCAACATTTTGTTTAGTGCTTAACTCTAGTTGATCCATTTTTTTTTTCAGACAATTCAGGTACCTACTGTACTACGGAGTCTTGAGTTGATTTTACTACGGTGAGATTTTCTTCTAGTGTTTGTACAGCACCAGCGATGTTCCTGATTTCTGCCTTACCTTTTTCGAGTTTCTGATTACACCTGAGATCACAAGCTTTCTGTAATTCTAACATTTCCTGCTTAAACTTTCAGTTCTCTTCTTCCATTTGCTTTTCTATCTTTCTAAAATACTCTTCTCTTCCAAACTCTTTCTGTGTAAGATATTCCTCTCTTTTTTATTATTCCTGTTTCATAACTTCTGACATATCAGCTTTAAACACCCTATCTCTTTCTTCTTGACATGAATCACGTTGTGTCAGCCGGGAATCCCGTTCAGACAATTTGGTTATGCGTTCTTCGATTTGTAAATCACGCTCTTTTGCTCGGCATCGCGTTCTTCCATCTTACATATAAAATTGAACATTATATTCATATCAAAGTGTTGGGTGGAAGAAGCATTCGCCAACTCAGAAGTTTCTCTTTGTTCATTAATTACTGTTACTTGAGCCTCCACGGCATTCGGAATTATTTCTGTCTCATCTTAGGAAGCCGTGAGCACTTTCCGTTCGTTCATTCTTTATCTTAGCTCACTTTCTGTGTCGAGAAATTAACGTTTTCTACATTTTTAACTCATTTCCGCTACCGATTCTTCTCTGATTTCAGATTCATCTTTGACGTGATCTAATTTACCTTTTCTGTTTCTCTTTGACATTTTGAAAATTATTATTCTCTAATTAACAGTTCACTATAACTTTCTGCTCAGTAAGCACTCAGTTGACCTTATAGTTGCACACAATGTTAAACGGATACACAAATAATGGTTCAAGGATTTGGCGTTGCACCAAAATGAATAAACTTCTGACTAGTACCTACTAAGGTGAGTTGTTCAGTTCTTTGCTGATAAGTGTTTTGTTTTGTGGAGGCGGCGGATGTGCAGTGAGCTTTGACAGCAACAGCGCCCCCCCCCCCCCACCCCCCAGTCCTCACGGTGCCGGAAGTCGTCGCTCTCAGCAGACGGCCGCCACCGCGTAGTCGAAGTCGGCGCATCGTCGTAGCTCGGTCAGCACTGCGTCCAGCGACGTCCACTCGACGATCTGCGTTGTCGTATTGTGCCGCAAATGTGCCGCTTACATCTTTCTTGCTACTTAAAGTCCTACGTTCTTAATCTCAAGGTCAGGCTTCGCGGTTTCGAGCCCTGCGTTATGGGCGTCAGTTTTTTTTTTGTAACTTCCCCTTCTACACTGATTGATTGTCCGCCCCGATAGCTGAGTGGTCAGCGTGACGGATTGCCGTCCTCCGGGCCCGGGTACCATTCACGGCTGGGTCGGAGATTTTCTCCGCTCAGGGACTGGTGTTGTCTTCATCATTCGGCGCGCAGGTCGCCCAATGGAATGACCTGCACCAAGGCGGCCGGAACTGCAGCGCAAGGGGCCGCCCGGCCAGTGACGCCAAACGCTCGTTTCCATTATCATTGATTGATTGTTAATGAATGATGCTCAGGCTGCAGCTGGCTCGCGGTTGAATGTTTGCAAATAAAGTCACAAAAAAGAATTGTCTTGCTGCACTGTATTTAGGCAGAGTGCGTGCTAGTTGTACCGGCTTCAAAATCGTTCAAATGGCTCTGAGCACTATGAGACTTAACTGTTGAGGTCGCCAGTCCCCTAGAACTTAGAATTACTTGAACCTAAATAACAAAACGATATCAACCACATCCATGCTATAAGCAGGATTCGAACCTGCGACCTTAGCGGTGGCACGGTTCCGGACTGAAGCGCCTAGAACCGCTCGGTCACAACGGCCGGCGTACCGGCTTACGAAGAAGATTATTTCTCCCTGACGTGTATAACCCTAGCTACATGTAAATGCACCCAAACTGCGATTATTGCCTTACTCATGATGACAGTCTATATACATCCAGAGTTTACAATTCACGTGAGCTAAATAATCTGAAACAGTACGACAACTTTCTAGAGCGCCAAAGAATATCTATGAATGCTGCGCTCTGATAATCTATATTGTCGCACAGATTAATGTTTCAAGAGCACGTAATATTAAATGGGTTGAAAGAAATGTCAAACACCGTAAATTCACTTTATGTTGGTTTATGCTAGTCTATGCACATCCTATCATTGATTTAAAGATGTAACCTTTCTATGAGGTGGGTTTAAATAATTACGCAAATTCAGCCAAAGAGTTTACAGCAAGATACAGATAACGCTATTTACTTTAAAGCAGGTTAGGTATATTCCTCACAATTTACACTATTGATCACTTCCAATCAGTTGAAGTAATAATTGTCTATCGTTTTGGGTCCAAATTCAGTCTTTCGTTGATAATAATCAAATTAAAACAATACATTCGGTTATTTTCCTAGCTTGAATTACTTCAAAGATATTTTCAAGGTTGCTGATTTACCTCTTTCAGTTATTAATCATTTCTAACAGATCGCAAATCTTCAAATGTAACAAACCATCTCGTATCGCCTACCAATATTACGTACGAGCGCACAAGTTCAGTTACGACACGACAAGGCAAGCGCCAGAAGCAGATTTACAATGTAAAACTTTAGGCACTGTACTTCGCAGTGTCCTCAAAGAGAACTCACAAGGAGTATTCTTTGAGGTCACTTGTTATACTCGGTGGTCTACAAGTCTACTACTTTGAGATCTACTATTATTTTATCTTCAAACTATTTCTTTTTTATTGTTTTTCAAAACATTAAGTAACTTGACTACCAAGATTCTTTTCTATTTCTTTTTATACTGCTTCCTTTTCAGTCTTCTTGCTCCTAGTCATGCAGTGTTAAAGGGACTCCAACTTTTTTTATGAAATCTGGATCTTGGGCTCGGGGCTTGCATTGGGGTGTGAGGACTAGATTTATGTTTTTAATTTTTGTGTCCAAAGGGTAGCGGCGTTTCACCGATCATTAACCGTTTTGTGTTATAGTGAGCTGTGGTGATTGGAACGGTCTTCGCCTAGGGCTCTGAATACCGGGAGTGTTCTATGTGGCTCAGCTGTGGCGTATATTTTTAACTAAGAGAACTCTGCGGAAGGAGGAGCCTGAAAACTTGTTACCTTCCTCATATGTACTGTATTCAGATGGTTAATTTCGTATCCCTTCCTGAGACAACTTCTAATAATTGTGTTTTCTTTTGTAACCGTTTGTATTGAGCAAAGTTAGACGAATGAGGAACTGCAATGATTGTGATAGGATGCGCGCATTTGTTATATTCACTTCTGGTTGTCAAGTTTTTCTTGGTCCAGGTATCACATTCAATTAAATGAAACGTTTCACTGTACAGTTTTTTGACAAGTTGTTTTAAGGCAATTATTTCGTGTTTGGTATTAAGAGCATCAGTGGATTCACTTAATACTCAGTTGCAGGTTGCAAATTTCAGTCTGGAGTTTGACCTCGGCACGTGGAGAGAGTAACTGACACGTGCTACGTGTGGACCGCCTTAACAGATTCGGGTAACAGAGATTCCGATGTAGGGCGAAATTAAGACGTGTACTAAGGTTTAAGTTTACATGAGAACTGTGCACCATGTAAAGGAATGTTATACAACATGGACGTCCAAAACGAAGATACAACGAGGCTCCTGGTGGGAAACGTATCTGATATTGATCCGAGCCATTACCTCGAGATCACATCGTGTAAAGACTGAGGAGGGGAAACTTTCAACATCGATACTCTACCTCGATTCTGCTTGCTAAATTATTGCTAACACCGGTAATGTATTTTATAATAGTTGTAGATATAGAATGTCGTTCATAAAAGAGACAATACTCTCATTGGAATTATAAGCGAAATGGTCGTACGTGAAGGAATAGGAGGTTTTTTTTACAAATGTAATATGATGAAACTTGTTGCACTATAATGAATCACGATCATTTCGTTAAGACTAGTACAAGACCAAATATATACACAGGAGCCTTGTATTTTTAGTGAAAAATTCCATAAAATTTTATAAACAGGAAAGAATTACTGATAATGCCTCAGTGGTGCAATGTCTTTATTCGCTAGGTATTAGACGCAGATATAGCATTCTTACATGTCCCTTTAATAAAACTTCTATTTCTCTCTCCGTCTCTCTCTCTCTCTCTCTCTCTCTCTCTCTCTATCTCTCTCTCTCTCTCTCTCTCTCTCTCTCTGTCTCTCACTCACTCACTCTTCCCTCTATCACTCTCCCCCCACCTCCCTCTAACTCTCTCTCTCTCTCTCTCTCTCTCTCTCTCTCGGTCTCTCTCTCTCTCTCTCCCCTCTCTCTGTCTGTCTCTCTCTGACTTCGAACGTTCACAGGGTTTAATAGTAATGTGTTTGCAATGAGTTCTGCAGATTAACAGGGTATCAACATGAACAATATTAACAACAAAAATGGTTATTCTTTCATTAGGACCTTCCGATTATTTATGGTACATTGTATTGTAGGGATATTGATTCACAATTTGATCAGACAAATATATAATATGATAATTTAATATTACTTTCAAAGCTATAACAGCAGTTTCCGTCAGTGCAAATGCATTGTGATGTATTAATGCTATTTGCTTCAAGCAGATGGCATTGTAGTGCCTCCTGGAAGACTCTTTCAAGAATTCATGATGCGCCGAATTTTATTTCGCGTAATAATAACGTTCAATGAAGTGTATTAAGGAATATATATGCAGTTTGGAACCGCACGACCGCTACGGTCGCAGGTCAGAATCCTGCCTCGGGCATGGATGTGTGTGATGTCCTTAGGTTGGTTAGGATTAAGTAGTTCTAAGTTCTAGGGGACAGATGAACTCAGACGTTAAGTCCCATAGTGCTCAGACTCATTTGAACCATTTTTTATGTCTGGCGCGAACACATTGCCTCGTACAATTCCAATATGTAAGTAATCGCACATCTGCAAAACATCTGATCTATTTGTTGTGGTTGTCAGGAGAACCAACGCCGTGTCACTAGAGGAAGCCGAAATGCACGCGTTTTAGCTCACGCAGGCTGGCGTGAGGTCTGGAACAGGACAAGGAAATTAGACTTCAGGAAACGGACGTAGCTGGTGGAATACTTAACTTTAATCCATTAATGATTAACGGCGCTCTTGACGTTACATATTTCACAATATCAATAGTATTGATAATGGCGCCTTGCTAGGTCATAGCAAATGACGTAGCTAAACGCTATGCTAACTATCGTCTCGGCGAATGAGATCGTAGAAGTCAGTGAATCATCGCTAGCAAAGTCGGCTGTACAACTTGGGCGAAAATTAGGAAGTCTCTCTAGGCCTGCCGTGTGGCGGCGCTCGCTCTGCAATCACTGAAAAGTGGCCACACGCGGGTCCGACGTATACTACCGGACAGCGGCCGATTTAAAGGATACCACGTAGCAAGTGTCGTGTCTGGCGGTGACACCACATTCCTCCCACGCAAATCGGCATACGGCTGTGGCATAAGGCTTCCGCCCGCCGTCGGGAGGACCCCATGTTGACGTATGCAACGAGGTGGGGAGCCTAACAAGGGGCGAGGCTGTGCCACCCACACCCTGCCATTCGGACCGCGGGGAGCTAGGAAACGCCTGAAAACCTGCTCCAGGGTGCACGCCAACATGCGGTGTATGCGCCCGTAGAGAGACAAGAGGGGCCGAAGGGTCGGCCTCCATCGGGGCGGGGCACCCGACGGGCGAAGACGACTTATGGTCCGGAGCGGGGAAGAGTTCCATGTCAGAGGACAACTGGTCACGGGAAGCGATCGGCGGTGCGTGTCCCAGGGAGGCGTCCGGCGGTTGCAGCGATGCGTCCACTGCGGGCGGGGCCGGCGGGAGAACAGGTGGCGGTGGCGGGGGCGGCGGCGCGTCGCCATGGGGCAAAATGGAAGGCAGCGTCGGTAACACCTGGGGCTGAGGCGAGCCAGTAGATGGGTCCCCGGGGCGGTGACCGGACGGCAGCGTCGCTGAAAGCAGACGGCGAGCGGCAGATCCCGTGTGTCGACAAAGGCGCAGCTGATTGAGATGCCGATGCACGTCACCAACAAACTTTACATATTCACATACACCTTTTCCTTTAACCCAAATAAATACAGATTCGTTTAGAGATATTTTCCTCCTGTTACGAGTATATAATGACAAAGAAGAAGGAGAAACATATGCTGATTTACCAAAATCCTTATTAGCCAATTCAGAAATATGGTAAGTGCGGAAAGCAATAATGTCTCTGTCAACAAAACTTTCAAGTCCAGGAACATTTGGTACTCCTGTACCACCACGAACAATGGCTACGGTACACCATCCGTTACCATGATCAAATGAATCATTTATATCTAAACTAAAATTAAGTCTGCAACTGACGAAAACAGCTGGACCATCCAGTAGGGCTTGCGCAGCGACAGACTTAACTGGAATACGATTCTTCTTGTCACCAGCTGTTGTAGCAAATTCGATGTTCTCGATGGTCTTGTAGACTGTTTGTTTAGAACGGCGGCGATATCTTCTGTTTTCGTCAGTTGCAGACATAATTTTAGTTTAGATATAAATGATTCATTTGGTCATGGTGACGACGTCATATGTTGGATACCATTGGCCTTGCAGAATGACTGTAATTCTGCGGACATGAATTGTGGGCCATTGTCGGAATCAATAGTCTGTGGAAGACCTTCAATGCAAAAGACAGCGGTTAACGCTTGAATGGTGGCAGATGACGCCTTGGAAGACATCCGGACAACAAAAGGAAAATTACTGAATGAATCTACCACACCCAACCATCGAGCATTCCAGAATGGACCAGCAAAATCGATGTTTAAGCGTTGCCAAGGGGAAGTGTCTTTTAGCCAAGCAAAGAATTTCCGCCGTGGTGCTGATTGTTGTTCGGCACACACCATGCAAGAAGAGTACATATTCGTAATCGCGGCATCGATTACGAACCAAGTACAATGCTGACGAGCAAGTTGTCTCGTTCTCACTATACCCCAATGTCCTTGGTGGAGAAGCTGTAAGACAGAGGACTGTAACGAACGTGGTACCACAACCCGGGACTGATCATTACCAGAAAGCAACAGCACAACACCACGTAGTACAAAATGTCTCTCCTTGTGAGCAAAAAATCGGCGAACCAACGGGTCCCCGATCCGTGACTTTGACAAGGACCATTGCGTAGCAACAAAACACAGAACGGGAGCAAGGATAGAGCCGGCAGCTGTGGCTGTAGCTACACGACGAAAATCAATCGGAAACGATTCGACCACGTCATCGGTTTCCGCATCAAGGAACATGCAAGCAAGTTCGGAGGAAACGAATGCCCTATCCTCAGCAACAGGCAAGCGGGATAACGCATCGGCGTTTCCGTGCTTAGCAGTGGACCGATACAAGATATCGTAGCGGTACTGCGAGAGGAAAATAGACCAGCGAATGAAGTTCAGCGCTGTACGTGGAGGTACAGACTTGGTCGGATGAAAAAGCCATGTCAAAGGTTTATGGTCTGTGATTATGGTAAAGTGACGACCACACAAGAAATCATGATACTTTTTGACACCAAATACGAGAGCCAATGCTTCTTTCTCGATCTGTGAATAATTTCTTTGAGCAGACGAGAGAAAATTGGATGCAAAGGCAATAGGGGGATAGTGCGATCCATCTTTGTGCGCAAGCACGGCACCGATCACGAAATCCGATGCATCCACCATCAGTAAAATGGGCTTCTGGGGATCGAGTGGCGTAAGGCAAGTATTGGAAACCAACGCCGACTTCAACTGGCGAAAGGCGCGTTCGCATTCCGTCGTACAGACGAACGGAACTCCCTTACGGCGTAAGCGATGAAGCGGAGGTGAAATGGAAGAGGCATTCCGCACATAGCGGTGATAATAATTAAATATTTCCCAGCACACTCTGTAGCTGCTTCAAATTTTGCGGCGACGGCAAGACTTGTATGGCACGAAGGATCGTGGGACTGGGATATATGCCTTGGGTATTGAGTACATGTCCAAAATATGGCAAGTCCCGAGCAAAAAACACACAATTGTCCTCCCACAAGTCAAGACCGTTTCTTCGCAAGAGCTGAAATAATGTTCTGAGATTCGCCAAATGTTCTTCTTTCGTCTTTCCGGAGATCACAATATCGTCCAGATAATTTGCTGCAATAGGGACCGACGCACGAACAGTTCGTAGATATTGCTGAAACAATGCAGGGGCGGATGCACACCTGAATGGCAGTCGTTTGAATCAATCCATACGAAGATGCGTGTTAACCACCAAAACGCGCTGGGATTCTTCGTCCACCGGTATTTGCAAGTACGCATGTGCGAGGTCCTACTTCGAAAAATATTTCCCCGGGCACAGTTTGTTAAAAAGATCTTCGGGGGGGGGGGGGGGGGGGGGGGTAAAGGAAAAGTGGCAATCACTAGTTGTGGATTCACTATTGCCTTGAAGTCCACACAAAGTCTCAACTTTCGGGAAGGTTTTGACAAAATTACTAAGGGTGATGTCCAGAGAGAAGCCTGCATACGTTCAATTACACCTTGTGATTCCAAATCGTGTAATGTTTTTGTGACCTCATAACGCAATGCGTGGGGAACATTTCGCGCTCTGATAAATTTTGGTTGCGCGTTTACTTTCAGTTCCAAATGTGCTTTATAGTACTTAGCGCAACCGAGGCCCGGTGCAAAAATGTCTGCAAATTCCTCACATAGACGAGAAAGAATGTCTGAAGGCACCGTCTGGTTCACTGATAGGACCTGATTTACTATAGACAAGTTAAACAACTGTAATAAATCGAAACCAAACAACTTCACTAAAGACGAAGAACGAAAGACCTTAAGTGACACAATTTTTGTTGGTCCTTTGTATGTTTCAAGAAGGCTGCACTGTCCTAACAAAGGGATCTTTTGACCTGAATAGCCAGTTAACTTAATATTTGCGGCACGCAACGGAGGTGTGCCCAGCAGTTTGTAAGTGTCTTGATTGATCAGTGAAACTGCAGCTACGGTATCGAGCTGGAATGGTATCACTTTGTCGTTAATGTCCAAGTCCACAAAAAGTTTATTGTCCTGCTGACGACAAGAGCGACTGTCTCGTGCAATGTGAGCTGACACTGGTACATAATCACTTGTGACTTGACGGGAGTTCCAGCGATGTCGACGCACACTATTTTTGGGACGAACACAGTCACTGTTAGAGGGAGTGGCTCTGGGCGGAGTGAAATGAACTACATGAATTTCCATGGGCGAAGGTTCGTGAGCCTGAGTATTCTTGGTTCGATTCCGATTCCGGCGCGAATATTACAATAAAAGCAAATAGCTTCGCGTGACGGGCAATTCTCACGCGAATGTTTAGCAGCACACTGCGGGCATGATATGATCACTGCAACTGCTTGCATGCGCGGCACATGTGGCTGAGAGCATAACGGCAGCGGCGCAGCCGGGCGCGAAGGGCTGTTTACTGCTCCGTGCAGCTCGCCCGGCGGGTCGGTTAACCTGAGACAGTGCTGGCGAAGGTCCAAATGATTCCTGAGCAAAGTCAAGTGTGTCCTGCCGATCCAATTTGTCCATCACTTGTTGAAGGGAGGGACTGACTAGTTTCAAAATCTGTTCCCTTATACGAACATCAGAAACGTTCTGTGCAAGTGTATCACGTACCATAGTATCTGAATAAGGGAGTCCACATTGACACTCAAAAGCGCAATCCCTAGTAAGGCCTTGCAAGGTTGCAAACCCACTCCTGATTAGTCTGACCTGCCGTACGTTTTGTACGAAAGAAGGTATACCTTTTCGCAACTACATTGACTGATTCTTTGAAATATTCATCTAATGCAGACAAAATTTCTTCGTAGGACAGAGTTGCTACGTCGCGTCGGCGAAATAATTTGACTATCACACGGTACGTAGTCACGCCGACCGACGATAACAAAAAAGGCTGCCTCTCGTTATCTTGAATTCTGTAGGCGGCGAGATGGAATCCAAATTGGTGTGACAACTCCGTCCAGCTTTCCAGTGCAGCATCAAAAAGTCTAAACGTCGGTGCAACAGCGTGTTGTGGCTGCGTTAGCGGTGAAGCGGCTGCTGCCGCATCGTTTTGCATCGCACGATGACCCTGGACGAGCTGTCCAAGGGCATCCAGGAAGGCCTAGGTGTGCTGATTCTGGAAGCGACAAAATTCGGACAGTACATCTGGAGAGTGTGGCGAAGCCATTACACAAGTAAATCAATTCAGTTTAAATAAGAACGCTTTTACTCTCGTCGCCAATGTTGTGGTTGGCAGGAGAGCCAACACCGTGTCGCTAGAGGAAGCCGAAATGCAAGCGTTTTAGCTCACGCAGGCTGGCGTGAGGTCTGGAACAGGAAATGGAAATTAGACTTCAGGATACGGACGTAGCTGGTGGAATACTTAACTTTAATTCATTAATGATTAACATCGCCCTTGACGTTACATATTTCACAATATCAATAGTACTGATAATGGCGCCTTGCTAGGTCGTAGCAAATGACGTAGCTGAAGGATATGCTAACTATTGTCTCGGCAAATGAGATCTTAGAAGTCAGTGAACCATCGCTGGCAAAGTCGGCTCTACTACTGGGGCGAGTGCTAGGAAGTCTCTCTAGACCTGCCGTGTGGCGGCGCTCGGTCTGCAATCACTGAAAGTGTGGACAAGCGGGTCCGACGTATACTAACGGACCGCGGCCGATTTAAGGGCTACCACCTAGCAAGTGTGGTTTCTGGCGGTGGCACCACACTATTCTCACATACACTACTGGCCATTAAAATTGCTGCATCAAGAAGAAATGCAGATGATAAATGGGTATTGATTGGACAAATATATTATACTAGAACTGACACGTGATTACATTTACACGTCATTTGGGTGCATAGATCCTGAGAAATCAGTACCCAGAACAACCACCTCTGGCCGTAATAACGGCCTTCATACACATGGCCATTGAGTCAAACAGAGCTTGGGTGTCATGTACAAGTACAACTGCCCATGCGGCTTCAACACGATACCACAGTTCATCAAGACTAGTGGCTGGCGTAATGTGTGGAGCCAGTTGCTCGGCCACCATTGTCCAAACGTTTTCAGTTGGTGAGAGATCTGGAGAATGTGCTGGCAAGGGCAGTAGTCGAACATTTTGTGTATCCAGAATGGACCGTACAGCACCTGCAACTTGCGGTCTTGCGTTATCCTGCTGAAATGTAGGGTATCGCAGGGATCGAATGAAGGGTACAGCCACGTGTCGTAACTCATCTGAAATGTAACGTCCACTGTTCAAAGTGCCACCAACGTGAACAAGAGGTGACCGAGACGTCTAACTAATGGCATCCCATATCATCACGCCGGGTGAGATGCCGACATGGCGATGACGAATACACGCTTTCAATGTGCGTTCACCCCGATGTCGCCAAACACGGATGCGAACATTAAAATGCAGTAGACAAAACCTTGATTCGTCCGAAAATTGACGTTTTGCCATTCGTGCACCCAGGTTCGTCGTTGGGTACACCATCGCAGGCGCTCCGGTCTGTGATGCAACGTCAAGGATAACCGCAGACATCGTCTCCGAGATGACAGTCCATACTGTTGCAAACGTCGTCGAACTGTTCGTGCAGGTGGTTGTTGTCTTTCAAATGTCCCCACCTGTTGACTCAGGGGTCGAAACGTGGATGCACCATACGTTACAGCCATGCGGATAAGATGCCTGTCATCTCGACAGCTAGTAACACGAGGTCGCTGGGAATCAGCACAGCGTTCCATATTACCCTCCTGAACCAACGATTCCATATTCTGCTAACAGTCATCTGATCTCGACCAACGCATGCAGCAATGTCACGATGCGATAAACCGCAATCGCGATATGCTACAATCCGACCTTTATCAAAGTCTGAAACGTGATGGTACGCATTCCTCCTACTTAGACGAGGTATCACAACAACGTTTCACCAGGCAGCACCGGTCAACTGCTGTTTGTGTATGAGAAATCGGTTGGAAACTTCCCTCATGTCAGCACATTGTAGGTGTCGCCACCGGCGCAAACCTTGTGTGAATGCTCTGAACAGCTGATCATTTGCATGTGACAGCATCTTCTTCCTGTCGGTAAAAGTTTTCGTCTGTAGCACGTCATCTTCGTGGTGTAGCAATATTAATGGCCAGTAATATATATCGTTCCCTCATCTACAATGTATCTATTCCTTTTTTTTGCTTTATTTGCTTTCATATGCAATTGACACTGAGTGTAGAGAACAGCGAAAACCACTTATTGTCACTAATGGATCGAGATTCATGTCAATTCAAATAATTTACAGCAATAATGCAAAACCCCACAATTCGAAAATGGGTGAAAACAGTTTGCGTCGAATCGTGAGGAGCAATCATATATTGTTAGACGTTACAGCGTTAACTGCTTACAGTTTGATTTTAAATAGAGCGTAGGACATTTAAAATTTCTGAAGTTTCAAGTGACACTGCCAGTGTGATCAGGTGCCACACTCGTGGATTTTCTCTGAGAGTTTGGTGCAGTGGTTTATAAGCTGAATTAATTGTTACATATCTTTGTGAAGCAAATTTAAATTAGTTGTCTACATCCATACTCTTCAAGCGTGTGACGAAAAATACGTTATGTACCATTACTCGAACCGCGAATAGTTCTCGGGCGGAACGGGTGCCGATAAGACTCCGTGTGGATTGGAATCTCTGTTGAAATGAAATGTCGTGTGGCTAGGGCCTCCTGTCTGGTAGACCGGTCGCCTGGTGTAAGTCTTTTTGATTTGACGTTATTTCGGCGACTTGCGCTTCGAAGGGAATGACATGATGTTGCTGCTGATGATGATGATGATGAAGACAATACAACACCCATTCCTGAGCGGAGAAAATCTCCAACCCAGCCGGGAATTGAGCCTGGGCTCGTTAGCATGACATTCCGTCGCGCTGAGCACAAAGTTATCGTGGCGGACGGAGTCTGGGTTAGCTTCGCTGTTCTTTCGCATAGGAGAGAATAATATATTTGTCGACTATTGTAGGACTTTAAACTCTAGCAGGTTGAACAGTAAATCATACGGTGATGCAGAATGCCTCTCTTGCAGCCTCTGTCACTGGAGTTACTTGTCGTCACTGTGATGTGTACTGAATGAATCTGGGTCTTCTCTGCTTCCTTTGTCGATGCCAGACTGACGAGCAATATAATTCGGAGGGTATTCATTTCATTGAAATACTGAAGTATTGGTTGAACGAGGGTTTCGTAAACTTCGCTCTTCTTGACGGTTGTCATTCCAAAGGACCCTTCCAGTTTGATTTAATCTTTCATTTCCCTTAACTGCTACTTGTTTTATTTGGTTGTTCTACTTCAAACTCCTACATATTCATACTAGTAGATATTTTATGGAAATAATTGCTTTCAGTATTTTTCTTCCATGCGCTATTAACTTAGGTAAAGGTAGTAATTGTAAGGCACCGATAATAGCTTTCACTGCAGGCAGTTCACGGTAACACCGTAAATCCACCTGCTGCAGAGTAAAATAGTAATCCTACATATAACACACATGTACTTACGCTGATAACATGAATATCAAAATGTAACATTATTACCTGAAAATTTGTGTACTAAAGACATGTACTCCAAGAATTACAACATGTTCTAAACCGACTGTAATATATTTATTGCATGTACGTTTAGCTAATTTCCACTTACAGTACTTTCCAAACATTTCTATCAAGCCTCAAGCCGCACATAACATTTGCCTAAATGTCCAGTAAGTATGTAGAAGCTAATATTGCTTTCCAGTGATTGTGCAGCCCAAATATGATATAATAGTGCACTTTTGCATTATACTCGTATTTGTGAAACAAATGCATAAGAAAGCGGTGTGTACTTTTACCGATGTGCTTGCTATTGAGTCAAATGGGATTTGGAGCTTTAGGGTTGCGATCAGTCTTTGAGAAAGACTGACAGTCGGAAGTACTAACAGCACAGACAATTAAAATGCTGCTGCCTGTTTGGACGATGTTCTTTTGTTCTTAAAACGTGTAACATCCCCTTACAAAAGTCATTAATGACTGTGCTTATAAACCTCTTACGTTATCTGATTTTCAAACTGCTGAGAAAAACTGAACGTACTCAGACATTTCTCTCTTTACTTATTATGAACATCACAAAACTGACACACAAAATTTTTTGCGCAACGTTATCAGACTTTGAATAATCCTTACAAAAGAATGGCCCTGACTAGCAGTAACCTATACCTTTCACGAATCACTTACCTCACAGAAATCTTCGTTACTCGAACTACTGCAATACAGCGAACGCCAATACTACCAGCTAAATAAAAAGACTCTAACCACAGAAGACATTAACTACTGATATGCATAGTTAGCAAATGAAATATTTTGATAGAAAACAAACAATGTATTTACCTTAATAGCACTCAAAAGTCATAATACATATATAATTTTGTGGCACTCAATTATACAAATTTCCTTTTTCTGACGGACAAACGCCCAGATCGTCCTCTCAAAACTCTGGCACCTCTCTCCCCACATCCACTACTGCTCGCGGCTCACCTCCAACTACACAACGCTACGCGCTGTTCACATCCAGACGCCTAACACTACAATAGTGAATATTCCAACAATGCCAACCAGCCACACACTGCACACAACACAGTCAGTGAGTTTCATACAGAGCGCTAGGTGGTGTTATCAACATAAAAAACTAAACAGCCTACTTACATTGCCCCCATGCTCCCCAAAAAAATATTACCAATTGTTTTGGGCAGTGACCAAGACATATTCGTTAATTTTTTTATATTAACGCTAACAAATATATATAATGGAAACAACTACTGTTACACTGTTAGTCAAAAGCAAAAATTGTCTACTGTCCGTAAAGACAGTGCTGATCATTCATCACAGTAGTAATTACATTGCACAAAGTCTGATCAATAAAAGAAAATGCACATGAATGTAGTGGATTTCCATGCAGTCGTAAGGACGTAGTGTTGTCCTTCCAACGGAAATACAGTGCTGACTCTTGACATGCAGACAGGTAATGGGCCGCAACAGAGCAAACCCACAGCAGAGTCAGTCGAAGTTTTGAACTTCATCACAGAGCAGACCCACAGTAGTCCTGGTAGAGATTGTGGTATTGGTGGCCCACCAAGGTGCAGACGCACTGTAGTTCTTCTAGAGATAATGGTATTGGTGGGCCATCAAATGTGCAGACCTGATGCAGTCCCTATAGAGATGGCCAGCAGCCATCTGTTGCGACTGTGAGGGTGCACAATCACCATCGAAGTGTCTTGCGGACAATATAGCAAGGGTATAAACAACCACTTGTGCACTCACAAACAAAATTTTTGAAATGTCCTGAAAACCAACAATGCTGTTAATCAGTCTCTTGCTGAATTATCAACATATGTGCAAACGCTAATAGTCCCCTTTTTTTACTTCTCACATATTATACATATACTATGGCCAACAGAAAGGTGTACAGTGAAATGAAACTTAATTTGAAGAACTGGTGACTATACAATTACATATTTATGGCATATGAATACAATTATAAAGATACAGATTACTTAATTAAAGAACATAATAATACAGATAACATTTGTTTTAATACAGGTTTTACAAAAGAAGAGAATTAAACACATACATCAGTGTTACAGGAATAATGACATAAGTAAATAAATAAAATAATGAGAAGAGCTTTCGAAACATTAACTTCACACATGAGCATTAAAACAGGACAGAATAAATAATGTCTAAACATCTTTACAAAGTGAATGACATATTATTAATGCAAATTGTATTTGAGGATAACATTATACAGCATCACAGTGAATGTAGATTTTCACACAGTTGAGCAAAACTGAACGTATTCAGACATTTCTCACTTTACTTATTCTGATCGTCACTAAAGTGACACACAATTTTTTTAGCGCAACGCAATCTGACTTTCGATAATCCCTACAAAAGAATGGTCCTGACTAACAGTAACCTATACCTTTCATGAACCACTTACAAAAATCTTCGTTACTCGAACAGCCGCAATACAGCGAGCGCCACTTCTGCCAGCTAATTCTAACTACTGAAGATACTAACTACTGATAGGCATAGTTAGCAAATGAAATATTTTGATAGAGAAAAACAATGTATTTACCTCAATAGCATTCAAAAGTCATAATACATATATAATTTTGTGGTACTCAATTAAACAAATTTCCTTTTTCTGACGGACAAACGCTCAGGTCGTCCTCTCATTACTCTGGCACCTCTCTCTCCACATCCACTACTGCTCGCGGCTCACCTCCAACTGCACAATGCTATGCACTGTTCACATCCAACTGCACCACACTACAACAGTGAACATTCCAACAATGTCACAGACTACACACAACACAGTCAGTGATTTTCATGTAGAGAGCTACGTGGCGTTACCAAAATAGAAACCTAAACAGACTACTTACAAACGTAATGAGAGTTTTGCCACCACAAGAACAAAATGCCAATAATACACTCCTGGAAATGGAAAAAAGAACACATTGACACCGGTGTGTCAGACCCACGCACGGCACAGCGGACACACCAGGAACCGCGGTGTTGGCCGCCGAATGGCGCTAGCTGCGCAGCATTTGTGAACCGCCGCTGTCAGTGTCAGCCAGTTTGCCTTGGCATACGGAGCTCCATCGCAGTCTTCAACACTGGTAGCATGCCACGACAGCGTGGACGTGAACCGTATGTGCAGTTGACGGACTATGAGCGAGGGCGTATAGTGGGCATGCGGGAGGCCGGGTGGACGTACCGCCGAATTGCTCAACACGTGGGGCGTGAGATCTCCACAGTACATCGATGTTGTCGCCAGTGGTCGGCGGAAGGTGCACGTGCCCGTCGACCTGGGACCGGACCGCAGCGACGCACGGATGCACGCCAAGACCGTAGGATCCTACGCAGTGCCGTAGGGGACCGCACCGCCACTTCCCAGCAAATTAGGGACACTGTTGCTCCTGAGGTATCAGCGAGGACCATTCGCAACCGTCTCCATGAAGCTGGGCTACGGTCCCACACACCGTTAGGCCGTCTTCCGCTCACGCCCCAACATCGTGCAGCCCGCCTCCAGTGGTGTCGCGACAGGCGTGAATGGAGGGACGAATGGAGACGTGTCGTCTTCAGCGATGAGAGTCGCTTCTGCCTTGGTGCCAATGATGGTCGTATGCGTGTTTGGCGCCGTGCAGGTGAGCGCCACAATCAGGACTGCATACGACCGAGGCACACGGGGCCAACACCCGGCATCATAGTGTGGGGAGCGATCTCCTACACTGGCCGTACACGTCTGGTGATCGTCGAGGGGACACTGAATAGTGCACGGTACATCCAAACAGTCATCGAACCCATCGTTCTACCATTCCTAGACCGACAAGGGAACTTGCTGTTCCCACAGGACAATGCACGTCAGCATGTATCCCGTGCCACCCAACGTGTTCTAGAAGGTGTAAGTCAACAACCCTGGCCAGCAAGATCTCCGGATCTGTCCCCCATTGAGCATGTTTGGGAATGGATGAAGCGTCGTCTCACGCGGTCTGCACGTCCAGCACGAACGCTGGTCCAACTGAGGCCCCAGGTGGAAATGGCATAGCAAGCCGTTCCACAGGACTACATCCAGCATCTCTACGATCGTCTCCATGGGAGAATAGCAGCCTGCATTGCTGCAAAAGGTGGATATACACTGTACTAGTGCCGACATTGTGCATGTTCTGTTGCCTGTGTCTATGTGCCTGTGGTTCTGTCAGTGTGATCAAGTGATGTATCTGACCCCAGGAATGTGTCAATAAAGTTTCCCCTTCCTGGGACAATGAATTCACGCTGTTCTTATTTCAATTTCCAGGAGTGTATATAACAGCAGCAGTAAGTGTATTAAAGGTATAAAAATAAGAGTGCTGATGAATTGTTGTGTTAGATTCAGAAGATACACGGTTATGTGGCCATAATTTCTCATATTACTCTTGCATTGGTTGCTGCAGCAACAAAACGGCGGTTGCTGAAACACATTTCCGACTGGCTGTCTAATAAGAGTAGGTACCTGAATAACCCGCCAACGAGTATTATTCTAATTTCTGTGACTCTGACCATTTTAACGCTTATCTAGGTATACTGTTTATGAGCAATGACGACATCCTACACAATTTAATAACAGAGGGATGGGTGACCAATGCTTACAGAAATGTCTTTCAAATATATAAATCTGTCTTTGATGTAACCGTGATTCTTTTGTAAGAAATGTTGTTCTCGCTTTTCCAGTCTAAATTTTTGATCCGTTTTACTTCTGCAGACATCTAATACTTTGCTGACTACCAAACTAAAAATCCGCTATCGTCTAACTTAATTCGACTGCTGTTTCTTTCCCTCCAGTTTATGTCAATAGTTCAAAAGAATGAAAAGTGTCATGATATTTACTACGTGCCAGCAGCCGCGAATACCATCAGTTAATGGATTTTTCAGTTTCCAGGACCCTCAAATCGAAAGAAATGAAAGCAATTTATCATATTCACTGTGACGCTGTGTCCTGAAGTCGGTACTTTTTCCTCCGAATTTGCTACATAACTGCACCCAAAGACATTGTTACTACAGAACTAACAGCTTATTCATATAGTGATTACTCTTTAGATGTAATCGTTGAAGTACTTTGCTAAGTTACGTGAGGATTCATTCTGTCGATAATTGTAATTCTCTCGCTTTTGCCTGTCTCGTTGATTTTGTAAATCGTTACATATTTGGCAGTACGTACATAACACAGGCATGCCGAAAGGGTTTCTTTGTGGTATAGCATCAAATCGATTTAGCTACAAGCTGTAAGCATACAAAATTTCGAATATAAAGAAAATGCGGAACTTTGAGAGCGCTGGACTGAGTGTTTGGATCTGATCACGCAGATTTCCAGCTACGAAAACGCATTCTTCTTGCCGAAAGCGTATTAAAAACCTCGCAATGTCATGAGCATTGTCAGGCAGCTCTGATGCCAGAAGAGTATTTTGTGGGTGCGGACTGTGTAAAAGCTGATGAGAGCGTGAACACCACAACTTTCGACACGTTGCTGTTTTATTGATTATTTTTCTTTGAGTGTTTTGAGTGCTACAATCTAAAAGATACGGCACTTAAATCTAGCACTCTACTGCTCCACTAGACTCCGTGAAACTTGGCATCAGGATCACGAGCACACCTTCAGTTGTGCACGTTTTAAGGAGTTTTTGCGCATGTGCAACACGCGTGACGTAATTGCCTTAAGGATTGGAGTGAAGTGTTTGAGGGACGAGACCAAACAGCGAGGTCATCGGTCTCATAGGATTAGGAATGACGGGGAAGGATGTCGTCCGTGCCCTTTCAAAGGAACCATCCCGGCATTTGCCTGGAGCGATTTAGGAAAATCACGGAAAACGTAAGTCAGGACGGCCGGACGCGGGATTGAACCGTCGTCCTCCAGAATGCGAGTCCAGTGTCCTAACCACTGCGCCACCTCACTCGGTAATTGCCTTAAGGGCCATATACATACAGATTTAATAAGCAACGTGAACGGTTTACGTTGTGTACAGGTAGCCCTTGCACTCAACTAGAAGTCTAAATCAGTGCCACCAGGGAGCAGCACATTGCGGCAGAATTTTATACCCATTCGGTCTTCAGATATGCTAGTTCTCTTACAATATACTGTAACAAAATTCGGACGTCAAATATGTTAAAGCTGTACTGAGAGCAAATCTATTTTCAGGCTTTTGAATGAGCTATATTAGATAGTTATGAATTTTATCATACAGTAATTCATTCGAGGCGCTACGAATCCTAAGGTCCTAAACCATATCACATTCGTTGTGAGGTTGTAGCATTTATTCATGCTTCCGAAATATGTTGATCTGGAGGCCTACATTCTGTATATGAAGATTCACGAAAAGCTATATCACTATCGTCTCTGATATTAACTTAAATGAGGGGTCTACAGCAGTGTGCTTTAGGCCCTTGTGAATCACAGCGCCTTGTTTGTGTTCTAGGCATGTGACCATGTTAGTAGACATTACCACTTGAGTTTAATCATTCGCAGAAACGGCAATTCGTGTTTGGAGTTGGTTGTTTACTGTGCAGGAATCAGCTTTCGTGTACAGTGTGAACATGAACTCTATTAAATCTGTTTTGAATGCTAACAGTGAAGACTGGCTGTAAGCCATTCTTGGGTAGCTCAATCGGTAATGCACTTTCCTGCGAAAGGCAATGGTCACGATATCGAGTCTCGGTCCAGCACAAAGCTTTAATCTGCTAGGAGATTTCGCATCAGTGTATACACTGCTGCAGTGTGAAAATCTCGTTCAGGGAAAAGAAAAGTAAAATACCAGAAAAAGTTAGCCAGAAAGGTACTAGGGCCTCCGGGAACAGATCCTTTGATAGAGAGAGAGAAGAAATCAAATAAGCGTGACTACAAGCGAACATTTAACAAGGAAGTGTACAGTCTCCAAAAGTTTGTGTGTGTGTGCAGCGTAAGAATATCTGATTTTCAACTCAGAAGTAAATTAGTGAACTAATGCAGCTCTTAGGGACCTTGTACATTTGTCCGAAAAAATGGAAAAGCACGCAAACTCCCACTTACACAAAAATTGGAAATGGAGAGTTGTAAAAGCTTACGCATTATTTCGCTATTACCTTAGCCATACTCAATTATGTACAAAACAACAAAATTCCTCAAGAACTATTCAATCTCTTGTCAGAGAAGCTATACTGTTATTATTATTACATACGTTACAGGCCTTTTATCAGACCACGCGAAACATACATTACTACTTGTTTTCCCTGTAGTTCCAGTACTCCTTCACTCGTTCACTAATGTCTCTCTTCCCCTCCTACAGTCCACTTTGTCCTCTGCGTTTTAGGTACTGTTTTCTCTTATGTCATTTGCCACTTGTACGCCTGGTGTCTATAAAACTCCTTTGTCCATTACATCCGCTAAATCTATCTGAGCTCTCTCCAGATCAATTTTATGGACATGTAAAAGACCACTACAACCTGGATGACCAAAGTCAATCCAGGTTGTAGTGGTCTTTTGCATATCAATAAAATTTTAATCGACTCTTTCTTATGTCCGCTGTGATGTCGGAGAACTTCTCTGTGGTGTCCCTGGAGTGAAGCCTATATCCTTCGTCAATGAGGTTTGGTCCGATAACTTTCCTAATGATTTTTCTCTCCTGTGTGAGCATGTTCTCAAGGACGATATTTGTGCGTAACAGCAGTGTCTCACTGGCGTATAACACCTCAGGTTTTATTACAGTGTTTTAGTGACGAATTTTGAAGCAGGTAGGCAGACATTTCTCGTTGTAAATACTCTGTGTTTCGTACAAGACTCCCTTCATTTTCCTTAACCCAGTGTTCAGGGCAGTTTGCTCCTTTCCTATAGGTTCGAGCATTTCACCTAGGTACTTAATGTGTGTGACCCTATTAATCATGCCATACTCTGTGTTCAGATTTAGTATGTTTACTTTTGTTCAGAAGAACTCAGTTTTCTGAAAGGAGTTCTGTAGCTCTACTTTTCCTGCGCACTCTTTGAGGAAGTCCGTTTGCATGACCAGTGCCGCTGCTACTCAGTCAAGTAGCTCCTCAATTGGACTCACAAGGACCAAGTGTACCCCTATTGCCAACAGCATTTGGCAGACACGAACGGCAACCTATCCATGTATTAGGCAAGATCAACAGCGCCTAACATCAGTGATATTACTGAAACCAGTGGTACCATTGTGGCAAGGCTTTTTTTCTTGGTATCAAACAAGAGAACAAAAATTGTGGAAAAAATGAACTATCTTGTCTGTCTGACAGACATGGTGGTGTAAAATGTATGAAAGTGCGCAACTGCATACTTGGCTATTTCTTCGGTTTTTTTTTCGGCTTTGGTAGCCACGCAACCCGATTTGTCTTGTGAATCCAATTTGAAATATTACCCTGTGGAATCAATCTATTGCTATATAATGCATAATTCCTCTATGTTTTGGTGGTATCTCTAATATTATAGTTGTATATGACAACAGATCCTACATATTGTCCGTTTGAGACCAATAGCCTGTACTGTCTTCCTGTTTCCTGTTTTTTGAACAAAGTCATGAGACACGCACTTTTAGCTTTGTTAAAATGAGCTTTAAGTGCAAGCCGAAGAGGATAAGTACTCAACTGATTTGTGACTGGAGCAGGCAGTGGTTAGCAGTAAGGACATAGTGAGCTGTCGACGAATTTGTTCAGTTTCCTAGAGCAGTTGACATTTGACAATATTGTTCATGATGCATTCATTATCTTTCAGGATTTATGCTCAGCGATACTTCTTAATTCTTGTAACATTGTCATTTCATACTAATGAATTAATATGAAGAGTCATGTTAATACAATATCAGGATCATAAAGTTAAGATTTCGACCACACTTAAGTTTCAGCTGGTTTTGTATTTCAAGTTTGAACTGTGAGCTTTAAATACCGTCAGAGTAATGGACGAGTGCTAAATGAAATAGTGTCATGTTTGCTGCTTGGCGCCATGCTCGTTTTGTGATCTAAGGCAAGGGCTTGTATCTCGTTGGACTGCTGACGTGTATAGCTTTAGTCTCATTCTTGTTTTTTTCTTCTTCTTTTCTCTTTTCTTTTCAAATAGTCGGTACGGATTTCAGTAATAAAATTCTAAGAAAACCTATTGTTTGCACCAGTCGAACAACCTGTCAGTTTCAATTTAAATCACATTTTAATTAAATTCCATTTTTAATCATCAACCTTCTTCTATAACTTAATAAACTTATTTCATTATTAGTTTCATATTGTTACTGTTATTTGTTCTCTCACTGCAGTTTTCCTATCCGTGTTTGGTACCAATGAGTCTGGTAGGACGGACTGTGGTTGAACGCTGGACCTTTCCATTGATAGGGTGTCTTGTGCGCTTCTGCGGTTCACATAGCCATGGCGGGATACCAGTGAGACGCCAGCAAATGTATGGTTCCTGAAGAGGGGCAATAGCCTCATCACTAGTTGCAGAGGTAACAGTCTGCATGATTGACTAATATGGCCTTTTAACATCAACCGAAGAAGCTTTGCTCTGCTGGTTATGTGAACAGCTGAAAGCAAGGGGAAACTAGAAATAGAGTTTTTATTAACGTCATGCACCTCTGCTTATTGTTAAAAGATGATGACATCCAGTTGAGGAAAATGTACCAGAGGTAACAAAGTCCCCTATTGGGATCTCCAGGCAGGGAGTATTAAGGAGAAGACAATGTTGTCATCAGGAGATAAATAACTGGGGCGCTCTAGAGATTGGACTGTGGAATATTAGATCCCTTAATTGAGTACATACGTTAGAAAACTTCAAAAGAGAAATTTATGGTTTGAAGGTAGGTCTGGTTTAGACACTGAAGCTGAGTACGAGGAGGAATGGAACTTCTGGTCACGTGAATATAAGCACGTAAATTTAAAAAAACAAATATGGATAGCGCAGCAGTAGGTTTAATAATGAATAACAAAAGGAAATGTTTGTAAGCTACTATGGACGATGTAGTGAAAACATTATCATAGCCAAGTTACGTACTAAACCCACAACCATCAAAGTAGTATAGTTTCATGTGCAATCTATCGCTGCAGATAGTGAAGAGATTGAAGAAATATGTGATGAGATGTAAGACGTTATTAGTATAGTTAAGGGAAAAAAATTTAATTATGATGGGCTACTGGGATACGATAATAGGAAAGGTAAGGGAAAGAAAAATAGTAGGTGAATATCAGGTGGTTGACAGGAATGAAAGAGGAAGCGAACCGGTAGAGCTTTGCACGGAGCATAATTTATCATCGCCAACGCTTCGTTTATAAATCATGAGAGAATGTCGTATACGTCGAAGAGACCTGTGCACATCGGATAATTTCAGATTCAGTATGTAATTTTAGGACAGGGATTCCGCAACCAGATCTAAAGTTATAAGACTTATCCAGTGCTGATGAGGGCTCTGAGCACAATTTATTGCTTAAATCTGCAGGTCAAATTGAAGAAATTGCAAAAACATAGAAAATCATGGTGGTGGGACCACAATAAACAGAAGAAGCCATATGATTTTGAGAGTTTCAGAGGGTATATTAGGAAACGATTGACTAGAACTGAGACTGACTAAACTTGCAACAGGGTTAAGTAGCAGTTGTTAGACGACAGGTGTGAGGACTTATAAATGTATGTCATTAGACGTACAAACTGAAAATTAAAGAGGTCTTCGGAATAAAGAGAAGCATCTGTATCAGTAACAAGAGCTGAAATGGAAAACCAGTATTAATCAAAGAATGGAAAGCTTAAACGTGGGAACAGAAGTAGAGGGTGCAGGTAAGGGAGGTGAATTTGAAAGCAGCATTAGAGAAAGGGAAGTGAACGTAAAAGCGAATGAGATGGCAGAGACCAGAAAAGAATTTGATGGAGCAGTGAAAGACCTAAGTCGAAATAAGGCCCCTGGAGCATATGACATTCGGTCAGAACTATTGACAGCCTTGGGAGAGCCACCAATGGCAAAACTGTTCTATCTGGTATGCAAAGTAGTTTGAGATAGGAAATTAAGCCTAAAACTTCAAATTCCAAAGAATGCAGAACTGACGAGTGTGAATATTACTGTACTCTTAATTTAATAAGTTAAAATTGCAAATTCTAACATGAATTATTTATTGAAGACCTGGAAAATAGCCAGCCTCTGTCGCTGAGCGGTTCTAGGCGCTTCACTCCGGAACCGCGCTGCTGCTACCGTCACAGGTTCGAATTCTGTCTCAGGCATGGATGTGTGTGCTGTCCTTAGGTTAGTTAGGTTAAGTAGTTCTAATTCTAGGGGATTGACGACCTCAGATGTTAAGTCGCATAGTGCTTAGAGCCATTTCAATTTTTCCCTGGAAGACAAATAACAGCCAAGCTCGAGGAACATTAGTTTGAATTCCGAAGAAATGTAGGAACACGAAATGCAAGACAGGAACACGAAATGGAATACTGGTCCTAGGTTAAGGAAACACAAACCTATGTTTATAGTACTCGTAGATTAAGAGAAAGTTTTTGGCAAAGTTGACCGGAAACGTTGACTTTGAAATTCTGAAGGTAGCAGGTTTAAAATGCAGGCAGCGAATGGTGATTTATGAGTTCTATAAAAACTTGACGGTAGCTATAATAGTTGAGCGGCATGAAACGGAGGTGACAGTTGAGAAGGTAGTGACACAGAATAGTTGCCTATCTCCTATGTTATTCATTCTGTACACGGGCAAGCAGTAATGGAAAGATACCATCTTCGTATAGATTTTTAAGGCTTAAGGGGTAATGATTTTCTTCAGTGCGGATGCACTCAAATTTCCCGAAGTCTTACGGGAATCGGTAGACTGACTGCCTTGAGTAATGAGTATAGTGGGCAGGGGCACTACAGATGTAGTGTGTGGACAGTAAAGTTGTAAATGTGGGTCTCACGGGAAGCGTACCAAAGATAAGTCCCTGCATCCTCTGTGTCGTCAGTGGTTTAGTCGGATAGAGCGTCTGCCATGTGAGCAGGAGATCCTGTGTTCGAGTCCCGATCGATGCAGCTGACAGATCACCAACGGTATCTGTTCTTTCTGATATACCATCTTCATATATTCATATATACCATGTATGGGCTGAATGCTCTAATGGAGCAGCTGTGACAAATGCATGAACGCTGGCAGCGGCATCACCAGCAGAGGGAGCATTGTAACTATATACAATTTTTTCTTCGTAGTACGGCATGTATGCTGTCAGCAACGAGCTGATGCTACTGAAGATAGTTTCGACTTTCGAAATGGATCTTGCGTTTTCAGTGAGGATGTTGAAATGGCTCTGAGCAATATGGGACTTAACATCTGAGGTCATCAGACCCCTAGAACTTAGAACTACTTAAACCTAACAAACCTAAGGACATCACACACAGGCATGTCAGAGGCAGGATTCGAACTTGCAACCATAGTGGCCGCGCCGTTACAGACTGAAGCGCCGAGAACCGCTCGGTTACGGCAGCCGGCTTCAGTGAGGATTTTGTAGTAGCACTATTGAATATATTTCGCCTTTTTGCTTCAGTATATGTCCAGTTAGTAACTGAAGAACTACCCTACGTTTCAGCAGGATAATGGACGACCGCATGTTGCAGGCCCTGTACGGGCCTTTCTGTATACAGAAAATGTTCGACTGGTGTCCTGACCAGCACATTTTCCAGATCTCTCACTAATTGAAAACCTATGGTCAATGTTGGGGGAGCAACTAGCTCGTCATATACGCCAGTCACTACTCTTGATGAACGGTGGTATCGTGTTGAAACTGTTTGGGCAGTTGTACCTGTACACGCCACACAAGCTCTGTTTGACACAATGCTCAGGCGTATCAAGACCGTTATTACGGCCGGCGATGGTTGTTCTGGGTACTGATTTCTCAGGATCTATCCACCCAAATGACGTGAAAATGTAATCACATGTCAGTTCTAGTATAATATATTTGTCCAATGAATACCCGTATATCATTTGCATTTTTTATTGGTGTAGCAATTTTAATGGCCAGTAGTGTAGTTCTGATTCTTTAGTCGGTAGAAGAGCGAGGAACAAATTCGGCTCATGAACGGAGAATTCCGATACTAATTTATTCTACATCTAATATCAAATAGTAAAAGTAACACCTACATGTGTTTGCTGTTGTGGCAGTGTCAGCTCATAACAGAACATTTCAATGTTCCAATATATAGAGATACAAAGGTCTACATTTCAGTCAGTCTTCAGTATAGTGACTATTCCGTAGATAATGAGCTCTGACCGCTATGAGAGTCTGTAAATGTTCGATGTTTGAACTTAAGGACATCCACCCCTGGATCATAGGAGAGGGTATGCTTGCATATCACGGCCAGCGTCGTAAGCGTTCGTTGGAGCTCCCTCATGCCGCCTTGGTAGCTGTAGGAAACGTGGGGGCGTGACTCGTGGCGCGGGTAGTTTACTATGCGGCAGACTGGATGGCGGCCGATACTGCAGTAACAACCGTCAAGTCAACAAATATCATGCATTGGCCTGTTTATTTGTAAATTAATCGTCATATTTAAAAAATACATCTCAAGCATTCTCTTGAAATAAAAGTATTGCCTAGGGACTAACGTGACGGTATATTCCCTGGCCAACTATATGTCATACGCTTGATAATTAACGAGTTCATTCAAATATGCAGTATTGATAAAACCAATAGCCTTATGTGTGTCTCATACGGATGTAAACCGACTGCCATTCATATTGTTTAATTCAATTCTTTACTGCGTCGCAGCCTCCTCAGTTCCTATAATTTTGTAAACATATTAACAAAGTTTTTATTCTCTACTTGTAGATTTAAGTTTGAAACACATCGCTTCAGTCTTGCTATTTTGAATGAGCAAATAAAGAAAGGTGTATGCATGGCTGATACAGTCGGTCCCTTGTAGGATTGACACTAGTACTAGTAAATGAGAGTACTTATGTTCTCAGCAAGTTAGACTTAGACGATGAACCGCGCAGATGAAAACAGAATGAGCGCACCGGGTAATTAGGAAGATTTGTGACGTGAAGGGGTAGTGAGCAGAATTGAGGATAAAAGACCATTATGGCGGAACTTGACTAAACGTGGGGATTCGTTGACAGAACACATCATCAGCCATCTGTGACGTGTACATCTCGGCGCCAGAGGCCGCCACTTTGAACTCCCGACGAGTGGCGCTTCCGGCGGCGGCAGTGACTGCGTGGCCGCTGCGGGATCGGCCGCTGGCAGCGTGCGGGCAGAACCTTTCCGACCAGGGCGACAAAACTTCTCACCGCGACAGAGACGGCTGACGATGGGTGGCGGCACTATTAGCCTTGCTGATCCGTTGGACCAGTGGGGGCATATGGTTAGTCAAGTGGAGGTTCCAGGACGTTGTTGGGTCGAGTGGGCAGGAAAAATTTTAAGGAGATTGTTGGAACTGCAGCGTACACCTATTCGCTGAACTGCGGTCTCTGAGCGACGTTAAACAGCCACATCTTGGTCGAGAAGGCAGTTTGCAAACTGTTACCCTATGTGGATTTGTGTGGCCGCTACAGGTGACTTGTTTGTGGTGGAGTATGTTATTGGTGGCCATCCTGGTTATTGTATCGAGTCCAAATGGTTTGGACGGTCTGCGATTGTCCTGTCAAGAACCATTTTTATTACCCTATGTTGAGTAATGTATTCCTGTTGTTCATTTGATTATTGATGAAGAAGTGTATTATCATTTTGCTAGGAGGGTTCTTTGTGGATAATTTTGAAGTGTAAGCTATCAGTTCAAAGTAGTAATGGACTTGCCTATTGTGCGACGATTAACTGTGCTGATTTTAGCATTGTTCATTCTAAAGTACAGGGCGGTGAACCCAGTGTGTATATTTGCATCTTTCTTGTTCATTGCTGGTAGGACCTTTGTGATTCCCGTCTGCCATGTTAGTTTCCTTGTGTAGAGGTTCTATATGGAAACTTTAAAATTGTTTATTTTAATTGCAGAAAGGTGAACCCAGTACATAATTTGAAAGATGTTTTGGTTGATTCCCAGTACGTTTATGTCATGCTGGTTCATTAGATGCTACCTTAATATTAGTTGTTTCATTGAAGTTGAAAGGGGAATGGAAGATTAAATTCAAATGTTTTCAGTTCGCTGATCATAGAAGTTGTATTAAAAAAACCATGGTGTGATAAATTCGTTTCATCGTTTCTCTTGTACGGCTAACTGGGGATTCACCTCTCGAGTTTCTTGTTTAAATATTTATGTCATGAAAGCATCAAACTCTGGTCATTGGAATGTCATTACTCCTGTAAATCCCAGTACCACAACACCATTGTTACGTCGCACCATCAGCTATCGCCTATTTGATAGTGGGGGCGGGGAGTGAGATGGGACAATTGTAGAGGGAGGACAAAGCTGAGCTGTAGTAAACTTATGAGCCAAAACATTATGACCACCTGCGTAATAGCTTGTTCGTCCGTCTTTGGAAAGAAATACATCACTGATTCTGCGTATCAGCGTCCGACGCTTTCTTGGTAGGTTTGTGGACATATGTCGCACTAGATGTCAACACACAGATCGTGTAATTCGCTTAATTAACGGACCGCTTATTTGCTTACACGTAAGTGGCACACGCAGATGGCTTCTATAGGGTTTACTTCAGGATCATTTGGTTGCAGAGTCATCAACGTGAGAGCACGACAATGTTCCTCAAACCACTGTAGCACGGTTCTGGCTTCGAGAAACGGAAGACTATAATAGCCGTCAAGGAAGACATCAAGCATGAAGGGATCCAGGTAGTTCACAGTTGTCAGCGTGTCTTCGATTATTACCACAGGTCCCATGCAATCGCAGGATAATGTCTCCCATAGCATAATACTGCTGCCTCCAGCTTGTATCCGTAGCGAGCTGCACGTTTCGATGACACGGTTTGTGGAGACGGCCGTCGTCCTTGTGTAGCAAAAATGTGATTCATCTGAAGAGCCGACACGTTTCCATTGATCACCGGTTGAATCACAGACCCATCGCAATCGTAAGTGACGATGCCGTTGGGTCAAAAAATGAACACTAAGGTGGGGTCTGCTGCGGAGTTCATATTCAGCAAAGCACGCTGAACAGTGTGCTCCGAAACACTTGTGCATGGACCAGCATGGTGCTCTTTCGGCAGAGGTGCCACAGATCCTACTCTACAGAGGAGACAAGCCTCTGAACCTCAGCTTCTGCAGAGAGTAGTGGATGTCCAATCATTTAGGGCCTAGTCGTAGTTTCACGGTCTTTCTACTTCTTTCTGTAAATGCTCATGACAGCACGTGAATATTCGTCACAGTTTCACCGTTTTGGAGATGCTCATGCACTGGCTCTGCGTAATAATGATCCGCCCTTTGTAAAGCCACTTCCCTCAGTGGGTTTCCCCCCTTGCAGCGCATAAGTTCCCGTCCGACTCTACTCCGCTGCAGCGTCACGTGCCCGCAACGTCACCGCTAAAGGCAAAGGTCCCGAGTTCGAGTCTCGGACGGGCAGACAGTTTAATCTGCCAGGAAGTTACATAACCTTGAATAGTTAACATCAGTATCCGTATTCGTCCATCCAATCGCGGAACAAAAGTAATCCAGTGTTACAGATGTTTCCTGTATAGTATAGTAAAAATAAATATGATTCCATAAAAAAAACGTTTATTTTCGTAGAAGTGGTATTAATTCACGACATTCAACAGTGATGCCATACAGAACAAACAATTTCAACTGCTAATAAGTTCTTGGTCGTCAATACACAGCTGAGATAACAAAATCTAAACCAAAATTCGTGTTACATTATTAAAATATAACTACTGTCATTCCGAAAGAAGTCTGTGATTTTCGGTTACATAAGAAAACAGCTTATAGAGGTATTACTGAAATGCTTTGAAATAGAGTGTAAATCCTCTACCGAGGCAATAGTCAGTCGTTAAGACTAAACCTCACCCACTATGAACTGCTTCTATAGCCGCGAGTCGATTTACCAGATATCTTTGCCTAATGATGCATTAAATGTTTGTTAACTTACTTGTTGTAGTCAAGATTGTATTTTGGAGGTGAAAATCAGATCTTGTTTACAGCAGCACGCTGTCACTTCGTGAAAAATTGCACCGTTGTACAACATTAATTAATCTCTGGTATTGAACTTATAAATCATTCAAAATGTACGTCGTCCGATTTATAATTAACAAATCTGCAACATGCAGATTTGACTGCTACTCATTCTTCACGTAAGATCGTTTACGACATGGAACGTGTGTTCATAGTCACACAGTGTGCTATCTCTTGTCACTAGTTGTCCTACATTGTCGCTGACGCACGTTCTCACTCATACATTCAATAAGAAAAAAAGGGGAGAGAGAGGGAGAGAGAGAGAGATCTATGCCAATAAATAAAGCATGTTATCGTTACAAGGTAAATTCACGTGCTCCACGTCTTCATTATATCTCGTAATAAATTTCATTTTGTATTGCATGTTCCTAAACACGACAGGTTACCTGTTCTACTACGCCTTCGTAAAATGAGTGATATGTGGGCTTAACTATTCATAGACCGTTTCTGAGCTTAGTTATAGCAAATAATATTGAAAATAGGCGTTGTGCGTGCCAGAACGGACTTATACCAGTCAGTTGTAGAGATACAGCGGTAAGTCTCCACTGCATCTTCATATTATCTTCTAATACCACTTTTCCTACTGACAATTACACCCCTACTTCAGTTGATAATTATCCACATACGACTAGAAGTGACTCTACCATTTATTCATCACTTCTACGGAATTGTGAATATGTAACTTTATTCGAAAAATCTTGTGTTTAGTATATGAGGAAAAACAGAAAGTTTACAATTTGAGCTTCAGAAATTATATAAAAGTCTCAAGCAAAGCTTTTGCCTTGATTCTCATCAACACAACAGTCAGAAGAAACAGGATGTGGATATATAATTAGAGAAGAATTACGACAATGTAAAGACATTGAAAGTGTATAGTATTAAGAGATTTGACTTAAAACTGAGGGGCAACTGAGTAAATTACAGTACCTATAATAAGAAAACATGTCCACCAAAATTAGAACGTTTTAAAGTCAATAATTATTTATTAAGTACTCATAAAAATACTGAAGAGAACTACAGAAATCTTCTGTGCAATGTGACGTCAAAGTCAGGTCCAGGCAATTCCCGATTGGGACAAATTAAAGAAAGATTCAGAACACCCATGAAGTAGGTATTATTGCGATACTGCTTTGGTATATAAGATAAAACATTATCCGAAATAAAGAATGGAACGTCTTTGCCTATCCATAGGTTTGTGGCGGCTGCAGCCAGAACGGTTGTTACTTGGGGGATCGCAGAGCGATAAGAAGCAATTGCGAGCAGTGCGTGGGGCATGACGTAACGGATCGCGTGTGTTACAAGTGGGACTACGGGAGTCTGTGTTCTCTGACGGACGTGGAGATTTTCAGTAGCCATATGGTTAAGTTTGTGGAGACTTTGAGTCGGTGTCACCAGAGTAGGGCGAGGCCTGCGTAGCATGGACATGGTGGTATGTGGCTTTCCATAGAAGTGGTAAATGGTAGCAGCTTCTTGTTGTATAGTACGTTTGGATCGAGCCCAGCCCCTGTTATGTGGTAGGCCTTCTGGGTAATTCCACATGGAATATAACTTACTACTCTGGGCTGACATTATTCGCTGCTTGTTGTCACTGTGTTCTGCCGCAAACTCATAGGCGGTATAGTTGACCTTTGCCTGATGGCTCCCTCACATAACTGAACAGATGGTATTGTGTAATTGTTTGCCTATTGGGTCAGTGCTTATACTGTAGTGCTAGTATCTAGTCCACTGTATGGTGATGTGGGGACTGGGTTACAGTGCATTTTTGGTATCACATCATTTTCATCTAACTGTGGAGTGCTAACTGTTCATCAGATCTCACTTGAAATTTTCTTTATTTTTCTTGGCAGTAGGAGCTGTATCTTATAGTATCTCTGTTTCTGATGAACTTTACGTATGGCAAATACCTGTTATCTGTGTCGACAGTAAATAGGAACGCCCAAACAGCTAACGGAGGTTAGATGAGTGGAAACGTACCATGCTGGTGGGAAAGTGTTTGTTTTGCATCTTGATTATACTTATGTCCTATGCTAATTTGATTTTAAATTTATTAAAGAATGATTTAGAATTTAGTTCTGGATTTTAGTAATGAAATTGTTGGTTTCAGATTTTAGTAACACTACTACTAGTATTTATGGAAAATTTTCAAGAAAGGGTGCATGGTGTCCTCTACAGAATACTGTATTATAGAGATTTGTGGATTTAAAACGACTAAAATCTCTGTTGGAATAATTTTTAGCTGGGCTCGTTTTGGACCCACATATGCCTTGTTGATGTTCTAAGTTGTTGTTATGTCTGTGACATGTGAGATGAATTACATGTCTGGAAGTCAGTATTAGAACCCATGTGATGTTCCTTTCGAAATTGAGTGGAGTTGAGAAGCATCATGAACTATGTCTCTCTGTAACGGTTAATTGCTCATGGACTATTTCCGCTCCGGACTCCTTCCTTTGAAGGTTTTATTATGAGGAGTTTGGCAACACACTAGGTACATGTAGTATTAATGTTTTAATAAATGTCACTCTCTACCCTTTTTCCAAGGTGAGGTTGAGTAGTTGGAGTTCCGCTGCACACTGTGGAGATCTAAGCAACGATCTGGATGTACATCACATTTATTTTAATAGGTTTGATATACTTTTCGTGCAAATACAAAGAATGTGATTGAAGATGGAAAAATGAAGAAACAGATAGTGCCAAAGAAGTGAAACGACAATTCACAAAAAAAACATTGTGTTTCCTGAGGTTTCCATAAGAGCACTTATAACAAAGAAACACCTGAGTCCAAGATCACAAAATGACAATGATGTTTACGGCTTTCGACGCCCCACATATTGTCTACGATACAATTATGATATTGGCTGCTAGCACGGGGTTGCACTGGAGGTATCCAATGGCGAGCACAGCGGGAGGCTACGGAGCGCAGCAGTACTCCTTAGTCGACGAGAATCTCTCAACAGGGCTACAGTGCCAGTGGTGTTGATACAAATCAGAGCAATGACAACGACAAACAAAGCAAACATTGCATTATACATAAGGCAACAGTTGCCGTAGTTGACATTTCCTTAAAAACGACCCTACGGAATTTCGCTGAGCGATGAAGAGGTGGCAGATGAAATATTAACGTTTGTGCAAGGAGAGTCATTCTAATGTGTGGTGCAGTATACGGTCGACTGTACGGGCAATGTGCACGAAGAGTACAATGACGACGGTACGTGCCTAAGAAATGAAAGTTATATTGAAACAGGCGTGGCGCCATGTAGTTCGTCCTTGTTGGACATGGAGCCCCAAATCACATCTCCAATTAAACGTAGTAAAGGACAATCGCTGTCCTAGGAGCGAGGACAAGCCGTAATTAAGTACATGGAAGATCAGCTGCAGCATACTAAAAAAAACAGTTATGAACAGGTTTAGAATAAATTCGCAGGAATATGACCGTGAAATGCAGTAGAAAAACTACAGTTATTCAAGGGCGGACAAGTTGCACTTGTTACAAAAGCCGTTGTTTGCGCGCTTGAATGATGCTCGATACAATCTACAGTACATGCATGACAGTAGCCTATTACGTTAAGTACTTCAAATGGAGCGCTACATAGCTGACAGTGATTTCACGGGAAGAGACGGATGGTGTCACAACCTCAAACAGAGGTACATACTCGGGTGATGTAGGGTAACGAAAGTTCAAACAAAGTCTCAGCTGATGATGCACAGCAAACTACAGAATCGGTCAGAAAATTTGTAGATGAGGTAAACAAATTTATCCCATCGTTCAGTTGGGGATTTGTTTTCAACTCCGACCAGTCAAAATTTGAAGAGAAACTCCTTATGAAAGGAACACTAGAAATTAGAAGTACGAAGAGAGTTGTGTCAAGATCAAGTAACATCAATGCCTTAACGAATTCTTATACAATTATGCCGGCTGTTAATCAGGATGGTAAATTGGCAAGAAGGTTATTTATTGTACTGTGAGTGGTTGGAGGTGCTCTGCCCCATACGATTCTTCCTCGTGTGCATGGTCTTTGGAGAGCAGTACGGAATATGTACGTCATAGCAAGCAGGAGTGGGGGAGTAGCCGTAAAAGGACTACGTCTATGGTATGAGCACTGCTTTTGGCTAATAGCTGGTCAGAATAACTTAATTTTGCTTCATTCCTAGCCTGTGTATAAAAATCGTACTCCTTTAGAGCAAACTACCCCTCCTGAGAAGTGTGTGACATTGCAGTTCACACCACCAGGAATTCATGGACAAATTCAGACTCTGTATGGCAGATGGCACGAAAAGCTCCACGACAGACAGTTTCCCACTCGGTTGCATGCCATCATATTGCATCAGCTCTCATCATTCCGTTACACCAATGCGATTCTGTATGTATTCTTTAAGAGTGGATACCTAGCTGAAAATCCTGTACGGTTTTTAACTCCCAAGGAGTTCCCCTTAGATCTTAATGGTGTAAACCTTTCTGATCAATGTGGCCCCCCAATTTCTCACTGAGTGTTCATGGTGCAAGCTAATGGTTTGTTTTGAACATTTGTTGCATGCCGACTATGTCGTTTTAGTGAAGTGCAATACGTGCATCCCATAGACGGTTGATCTCTGCATCTCCCGGACACTCAATTCTGGTCTCAATACCGATGCACAAGGTGAGTCGTTTGCTGCTAATATTTTTCCTGTAATAATTGTTAACTCAGTCTTTCAAACGAGCCTTGCTAAAGACTGAACTTTCGCACTTGAGTTCAATGTGTTGCGTGTAAGCGTCTTCTTTACATCAGTGGTTCCTTACGTCGACATCGTAGTTCTTTATACTGCATCTTTTGTTTTTAACTTTTACCTTGGAGTCGCCTCTGTTTTGTCCTTTCCCATTTTTGTGTATATTTAAGTTTACCTGAAGATAAAGTATTTAGCTTTTGTATCCTCGAAGCAATGCCAAAAATTAGATTTTAAATTTTATTTGGGCAATTATTAAGAGTGTAGCACATGAAAACCACAAACGGGAAACATTACAAGCCGCGAATCTGACATTTCTAAGGATAACGAAACAACAATTTATCTCAGTATGTAACCGATTTGTATCTAGCAAATTGAGAAGGTTTCTAATACCACAGAATTAGTCTGATTCCCGTAAATATGCAAAGAAATAATTGGCCAAATTAGAAAATAAAGAATGTTCTAAGTGCCATTTTGGGAAACGGACAGGTCTAGGTCTATGTTCCAACACGTAACTTTTAGCGAGCTGATTCTTCCAAAGACACACCGTTGATAATACTATTTACGTACATCAATAGCGCCATTACTAATATCTAACCGATAGGTTCATGTACTCGTTATGTTTGAAATGTGGGCGAAGTAGTACATTATACAGCATTAATACTTAAATTAGTAAAGCCGTAGTCAACAAGAATCAACTCTCATACCTCTTAAAATTTTGAACTGCAAATGGGAGCAAAGCTTAGTTCAATTCCATGTTTGCTATTATCGCATGTTTGAAAAACTTGTTCCTGTTGGCACTGGGATCAAGTCCATGGATATGCATCAGAGTACCGATAACATAATAGCATTGCAGACTCGTTTTGTGAAGAAACGGAAATCAGAAAATATCCACTCTTCTTCATATGCTTCTCTCTCGTGATTCCCAAACTTTTCACAACGTCAGTCAACCGGTAGTTATTTGAGATGAGAGCGACTCTCTGGAAATCTAGAGATAATCATCAGTCGGTCAACAAATGACGTAAAATGGTAAACAGCTCTCAAAAAATGCACTGATAAATTAGGGTAACTGCAACAAATTACAGAAAAGAGATCCGTGAGTTTTCTAACGGGAACGATGCATTGTGGGAAGCATGCGAGAGCACAGTGTTGATAGGAACAACTCAAAAACATTTTGTTACTCTTCGATATGAACTCAGAATCCCGTGAAAAAACTACATTTCGTAACATTGGAATTGTAAGTAGAATATTTCGCTGGAGCGATCAAAGTTTATATCGCACAAACAAAAGGTTCAAATGATATCGCTTGTTGACGTATTGACGTGTACTTTGTAATAGTATGTCCCTTTTTCACCCCACACCTGCCCCCAACAAATCTTAGTTCTAGTTACAGGTTGACGTTACGGTAGGAGGCGACGTTTGCGTTGCGAGTTAGGCAAGTCAATAATGTGAACACAAAATAAAAGTGTAACAGAGTGATCAGTAGTGAAGTTTGATTTCTACTTAGGTACCGTACTTAGGTCACGTTAAAATTTTAAGCTGTTTTTGCTGTAAAAACTGAAACTACTAAGTAAGTTCACAAAATCTACATTAAATAATTAACAAGTCCGCACACCATATTTTGATGAATTAACTCAACGTAACTTTTACCTGGGTTAGTATATTTTCGTATTTTATTTGTATGACATTTGGACGTTAGGTACGTATGATATAAAGCTACAACCGAAATTCGAAGGTAAATTGTAATCTACTTCTAATGTGCCACTGAAAGTTAAGATCACTTTTCGAGTTGCGGATGCACAGAAAACTAAAAGAAAAACAGGATTAAAACATTGCACGTTCTTAACTTAAAATATGTATACGTTACGCTCTACGTAGTCGTAATACAATGCACGATGTCATCGATGAATAGAGAAGCAGTCATTTGGCGTTGAGGGATGAAAATGTAATGCAGCCCTTTTTGACAGAGCTGTAATAAAAAGACTGTGTGACATATTTTAATACGAAAGTGGTAATTAATAAATAGTCTTACAAAAAGGATCCTCATATGCGACCTTCAAACATGTCATGTGCTTGGACAATCCGCCACGACGCGCTTCAGAAGAGATTACCCAACATACGCATAGTAATGGAAGTTGTTTAAGTTTGCAGTGAGCAGTATCTATCAGTAGCTGCAGGAAAGGACAAAGTTAAACAAAAAAGTAAACGAGAGAAATTTCTAGAATCTTTCCATGAAGAGGTAAAGCAAGTTTTCCTCTAGGAAGCACTTTACACTTTAATACGCATTTCGTTTAAGGGGGACTGCTCAGCTCATCTTAATGAACATTCTATACTCTCGTAAAAAATTTAGAAATGAAAGATAATTTAAGAATAATGGTGTTTTTGTGAGGTACAAGGATTTATATTTCTTCACGGTAAATAATTACAGCCAAAATGTTGCAGCGTAAAGATTTATTAAAATCCTTAACCATGGTTTCGGTATATCTAAATATACCTTTATCAGGAGCAAAGTACACACCATCATTAGCAAAAACTTAGCACCATAATTGAAAAAGGAAAAACTAAACACTTATAGCTTAAGTAACCGTAAAATTACCATGGTATTAGAAGCAAAAAAAACTTTTAGTCACTTACTAAAATCACGTCCTGCAGTGGAGATACATAAAACAATCGTGCCAATGGCGTCGCCAGTAGTTAAAACACCGTCTCCATTTATACAACAGTGTAATGAACAGAAGGTCAACGCGAACACGGCATAGCATCAGTACTTCGCCAGTGAACTAGCGTGAAGAGGGTGTGAAATCCCTAGGGCAGACAGTTTCACCGAGAGAGGGCACTCATGGTATGCGCGAGACACTCGCGCACATTAATGTCCATGGATACATACTCAAGCGCATCAAAATTATTAAAAGTTGTGCTAATTCAAACATTCTGTCTTACTAAATAAAACATATCACAGCCATTTAAAAACATCTACGGAGAAAAGAAAATATGAAACCAATTTACCTGTGTCCTAGAGTGAGCAGATGAAGCTTGTGCTAAGGAACACATCTAACGGCAGAGGGCACTAGTGTTATGCCCGAGAATCTCCCGTAACTTAAAAACTAAAACACATACTAGCGAAAACAGCCAAAATGTTATAGTAGAACGAAACCATGGAAGTTTTATTTAGTATTCTGTTCAAACGATTTTAAACTTAAGAATCTATAAAACGCTATGCCTAAATCTACTTTGTTCCTGCACGAAGAAATGTTGATAGTGCATAATAATTTTTTGATATAGTACTAAATAAACCTTCCATCAGCTTTACTTCTCAAGAAAGCCATGCTAGAAAGAGACTTTAAATACAATTTCTTGCCTAGTCTTAATGACCCTAAAGTGGTGGATAATTTTATTGTTGACCTTAAAGTTAGTCTTGAATCTGTAAAAACAGAAAAATCCCAACGAACCCGGATTCCCCATTAATGCAGCGAATTTTAGAAAGAGAGGGCAATTCTGCAAAAAGTAATGACTTACAACATATAGATGGAAGTAGTATTACTAGAATTAACCGTAAATTAAAGAATAATGAGGTTCTTATCACTATATCAGATAAATTAAATTCGCTAGTTGTAGCCCTCCAAAGCGAATATATTGCTAACACTTTGGCTTCTTTCGAGGGAAATGGGATATCCGATATCGAGCAGGATTCTACCCTTACATTATAAAAGCAAATTTGGGATATTTTAGGCAAAACTAAACATCTTATGAAACAGTTTCAAAATAAAACGTTAATTAATATGAACCCCAGAGCACCTGATCTTCCAAGTCAATTTAAGGTACACAAAAGTCAACACCCAATTCGTCCGATCGTTAATCGAATAAAGAGTCCACATCATAAAATTAGCGAGATTCTTACACACTAAAACTAAAGAAACCTTCGTTTTTGAAAATGGTTATTATGTTAAACATAGTGGTGAGGTAACAAACAAACAAAAAGCGGTAGATTTCACTTCCTCCTGTCGTTTGGTTTCTTTCGACGTTGTAAGATTATACACTAATGTTCCGGTGTATATCACTCTTAAAATTATTGAAAAATAACATTCGACAACATAAAACTTTAAGTGAGTTGCAATTGTCGGAACTTATGTCACTATTGCTGGTTGTACTCGGTTATAATTACTTCCAGTTTAATGGCAAAATGTGTGAGCAACCATTCGGCTTAGCCATGTGTTACCCGTTAGCTGGTATCTTAGCCGACATCTTTTTGAATGTGTTAGAAGAAATTTTTTTTTAAAAATAATCCCGTGTTGGGTAATACGATTTCTTTCTATGCTCGTTATGTTGATGACATACTCATAATATTTCAAGGGAGTGAACAAGGTCTGCAACTAATGTCTCATGTTTTTAACAGTTTTCACCAGCAAATGGATTTCACGAAAGTGATGCAAAACGATGTGAGAGAACTTAATCTTCTTGATTTGATACTTAAGTTATTTGACAACACAATTGGCTTCGCCATTTTTCTGATAATATTATCCCAGCTGATTCTTGTCATCCTCAAACTCACAAAATTGCCTTCTGTCATTCTGCAGTTCATCGTGCATTGAGCACACCTTTAGAACAGGATTGTTTAGAAAAAGAAATATCTTTAGTACAATCAATAGCTACTAACAATGGATACGACCCTAAGTTAATTGACCAAATTGTTAGGAAAAAACAGCTGTAAAATGTTCAACCTTAGGAGATAACAGGGCGAAAAAGAGTGAGGTTAATAACGTTATTTCTATTCCATTTTTGGGAGCGTATTATGTAAGATAAGGAGACTTCTCAGAAGCAATACGGTTACAGAATTGCCTTTTCCGTAAATAATAACTTGTAACAAAGACTGACTCATTCTATCGGGGAACGGGAAGAACTTGGCACTAAATACGGAGTTTACAAAATTACGTGTAACGAATGCCCATACTATTAAATTGCGACAGACAGGTAGACCCATTAAAGTAAGATATAAAGAACATATGCTAGGTACAAATGGGGAAAACGTACATAATTCCACGTTTGCTGAACATCTATAGCTCATACAGTATACACCACGTAAACTAGATAAAGTAGAATTGCTACAAGAAGTGAGTAAGGGTTACAAAAAGGACGTGCTCGAGAAATTAGAGATTTTCAAGCATCTTTCTCAAAAAGATGGCTTTATTCTTAATGAACAGGTGCAGCTTGGAAACAAAGACTTTTGGATAGATTCAAACCCATCTTCGCTCTAATGTAATATGGTCTGACTGACTAGAAGTTAGATTTCTTGCCTCTTGATACTGATGAAATGTGCCTTTCCTGTCTTTTTGGGATTTTATGTACTTTTGATGTTTGCTGTTCGCGCCTTTCGACCTGTATGTGTGGTTAAATGATTCTGTTATGTTTTTATTCTCGAAGACCGATGGTTTCTTTTTCATATAACTTTTGGGTTCGCCAGTATGTGTTTTAGTTTTTACGTTACGCGAGATTCTCGCGCATACCACAAGTGCTCTTTCTCGGTGAAACTGTCTGTCCTAGGGATTTCACGCCCTCTTCACGCTAGTTCAAAGGCGAAGTACTGATGCTATGCCGTGTTCGCATCGACCTTCTCTTCATAATACTGCTGTATAAATGGAGGTGGTGTTTTAACTACTGGCGACACCTTTCACAGGATTGCTTTCTGTATCTTCACTGCAGGATGTGATTTTAGTAAGTGACTAAAAGTTTTTGTGCTTGTAATACCATGGCAGTTTTACGGTTACTTAAGCTACAAGTGTTTCATCTTTTTCAGTTATGGTGTTACGTTTTTGTTAATGAAGGTGTTTTCCTGTTCTGGTGTGTTGTGCTTGTTATGCTTCTGATGAAATTATATTTAGATATATCGAAACCGTGGTCAAGGATTTTAATAAATCTTTGTCCTGCAACTGTTTGGCTGTTATTATTTACCGTGAAAATATCCAACAGTTGCTGTTTCAATTATGTTTAAAATCTTGTGATTTATATTTCCTATAAAATGTAAATGTAGTGTTCTATCAGATCGTAGTACTGGTTTGCTTTCTCAGTGGTGTCAAGCGATAGGTCATTGCAGGAAGGATTCCAGGTCTGTTTGTTTTCTCCTACGGTGAAGCCAGGTGTTGTATAGAAGGAGACCGATTGAAGGTCTGCAGCTACCGTGTCTGCATGCCAGACACACTGGACCAAAACCTGGAGTTATGGTCTGGAGTGGCGACTTTATGCGACACTAGGAGCACTCTTGAGTTTCCCACGCACCCTGACTGCAAATCCGGACGTCATGCTGGTGAGTCGACCTGTGGTGCTGCCATTCATCAACAAACTTTTAGGCGGTGTTTCTCAACGTTATAACGCTCGACTATATACCAGTGTTGCAATCCAGCATGCTCTACAGAGCGTCAACATGCTACCTCGCCCTTCTCAATAGGGCACGTATGGCATATAAACGGATGACTATTCCAACCTTCATTAACTGCCCCTTTGTTCATCGGCTAGTGCAACAGACTTGGAACTCCATCCCAAGAAGTGAGGTCCAGCACTTGCACCGGAACAATGATGCATTCATATTTGTTGCTGATTATTAATGTAGCTGCATTTCACATTTTCAATGACTTTTCTCCCTCTGTGGTACTGCAAAATTAATGACTTAGGTATGTTACCTAGACAAAAGTATTCCCAAAAAACTTCACATTCATTATTTCTTGGTGTTTTGATTTCTTTTTATCAGTGTACATGAAATATCTGGCGGACAGGGGGAACAGCAGTTTACTTCTGTTTTCTGCTCACGCAGTGATGTACGTCAAGTTGTCCTCGAGTGACTGTAGAGGAATGCAAAATGGCTTAGATAGCATATGTAGGTGGTCTAGTGAATGGCAGCACCTTCGAAATCTAGAAAACTGTAAATTAATGACATGAGTAGGGAAAACAATCGTGGAACCTTCGAATAGGACACTAGTAATATACTGCCTGACACCGTCACTGTGGTGAAATATCTAGGCGTTATGTTATGAAGCGATGTGAAATGGGCTCAGCTCGTCTAGAACGTAGTCGGGAGTTGGGAGAATTTCAGTAAAGTGTAGCTCATTTATAAACAAGCCGCTGTAGAGAATGCCAGTGTGAACTATTTTTTCAGTGGTGTTAAAGTGTTTGTGATTCCTAGCAACTTGGTTTATAAGAAGACACCGAAGAAACTAAGAGACGTACTGCTAGGTTTGTTGTCGTTAGGTGCGACCATCACGCAAGTATTGCCGAAATCCTCCGTGAGTTCAAATAGGAATCCCAGGAGGAAAGACGAGGCCCTTTCCGTGAGATACTATTTCATAAATTTAGAGAAGCGGCATTTGAGGCTGAGTGCAGATCGATTGTACTGCTGCCAAGAAACATTTCGCGTAAGGACCACGGAGATAAGCTGAGACAAATTACGGCTGGTACGGAGGCTTACAGACAGTCGTTTTCCCCCACTTCTCTTTTCGGGACGAATAGGAAATTAAGTGAACAGCGGTGGTACGTAGTATCATTCCCCATGCATCATATTTGCTATTCTCTCAGTAAGGAGTACCAAGACAGGCTTATTTATCTTCCCCCTAGTCTCAAGGACTAATTGTGTAGCTTAAAAATGGATATTATTAATCCTAGTGGCTGGGGAAACGAGGACAATTAAAATTATACTGTGACACACATCGTCTCCATCTCTCTTTCTAGACCGACTTTGTGGATCTCATCCTTCAGGTTCCAATCACAGTACTTGGAGGTTCATCATCATGAAGCGTCATCAGAGAAAAATCTACCAAAAATAGATTTTTTTTTTAAAAAACACATCAGAAGACTGTCTGCAGGTCATAATGCAGTCCTCTGTCTCTCACTGCGTAGATGTGCGTTACATCGCGATTACTTATGATATCCTGTATCAACTATGCAAAAGCACTCTCACGCACATATCTTCGAGCATAATAAACATCTGTTCGCTACACAATCACTCATTAAACTATATTGAAACCATATAGATGGGTACATGATGTGGTGGAACATACATTCGAGTTTATGGCGTCGGTCCGAAATGTAGGCTAGAGATCTACGTAATTTGTCAACCCGTCGAGCTGTAGCTAAGTGGTCGTAGTAGACTACTACTCGCCACTACACAAAATGAGCCGTTTAATGAAAACCGTACTTAAAGAAAATATGTGAGTAACCTCATTATTATTTCAATACTTATCGCCACAACTGGTAGTAATTTTATCTCCCTGTAACACAAGAGAACCATATTCCCTAAATGGGAAAATATTTTTGATTTTGTGTGTATGTGTGTGTGTGTGTGTGTGTGTGTGTGTGTGTGTGTGTGTGTGTGTGTGTGTGTGTAAGGCTGTTGGGAGCCATCAAGTTACTCCAAGCTACGAAATTAGAGACAAACTGCAGAGAGCAAGGAAAAATGGTAACTTTTTAGCTACAATAGAGCCCTGAAAACTCAAGACGCTCTGGGCAGCTGTCCCAGGGAAGAAGTTTCACTTCAGAGAATTAACTTGTCACTACATCCACAACCTAGATGATGTTGTGAGGCGTCACTGTAGAAGATGGTCCTACTAATTCACGTCTTGGCAGAGGCAGCAAGCTTGACACTGGTGCTTAAGAACTGCAACGTCAGTGGGTTTACACAGGTCAGAAAGCCCGTACAGCAATCCCGACCCAAGGAAGGAAGAAGGGTTGGACCAAGAGACATGAAATGCGGTTCCCGCTGGCCATAATACGAGGATTGCCCAGAAAGTAATGCATCGCACTTTTTTTCTCAGCCGAAGACAATGCTACGAACGCGAGACGTTACTTATGTAATATTTGAAGTCTCCTGAGCAAGGGAGCCAAGCTTCCGTTACTTACGACAGATGGTGTAGCTGCAGGACAGTTTCAAAATGGCCTCTGTTGCACATGTACGTTACAAGCAGTGAAAGAAACTCAGGGGAGTATTCACAAACGCTTGTGCAAAGTCCAGCGAGCATCTGCTGCCGACAGAAGAACAGTAGGACACGGAGGGTGTTGCAGAGAGCTGATGTTTTCATTCTAGAGAACAGAAGCATTTCTACTCAGCAGTTGGCGCTGCATCTGTCAATCAGCAAAGGAAGTTCAAAGAGTGAAACACCGGCTCCGCCACCAGGAAAAGGATTAGTACTGACAGGGCATACTCAACCCTTATTTCGAGCTGGATGAAGGCCAAGGACAGGATGCAGATTAGGTGGACAAAATAGGGTGGGTAGATGGAGCGCCATTCTTTCGTGGATGTAATTCTCATTACTTCGAATAAAACCTATTGAAAAAATATGCGGTGCACTACTTCCTGGTGAACCATCCTATGAGTAGCAGCTACGTTTAGTTTTCAGCTGAACGCTGTTGATACGAAACTTAGAGTCTGTTAATGTAAAACCTAGAAACATCGCTACTTACGAGTATGATTAGGGGAGGAAACTAATTGTGGTTGGTCAGGGGAGCCCGGTAGGTGCAGAGCAACTCGTCGGATTGGTCAAAGCTTGTTAAGTTCCGGTGGACCGGTGGGTCGTCTATAGGAAGGGCGAAATGTTGTGCCGCTACGATTCTTTAAAAACCCGTTTTATTGTATTCAGGGGAAGCTCTCAGATCGCTCTGACACTGACTCCGTGTCGCTCGTATCCAGCATCGGTAATTCCCTTTATGTCGGTTTTCCTCAAGTTGTACTCACTCAAGGCTGTACTTAACGTGATGTTATTGTTCGCTTGTTCGCTACTACTGTTAGCACCAGCGACCATGGCTTGAGATGCTAACTTTTGTTGTGCAACAAATTGCCTCCTTTGCTTTATCTAATGTCTAGAATTAGACTTCCGTGTATTAATTAGTCTCCTTGCAAGTAAATAGTGTTAATCAGACCTCTGAACTCTGAGTCTCCTGCTGCAAAGTATCCTGTCGAGTCCCAAATGCCTAATCTCTCATAGGTGTCCTTCGAGAGTGTTTGCCGTTGATCCAAGTTATTTAGATGCTTTCACTGTATTATTATTTCTTCATTTGCTCCTCACTACTCATACTGACCATAAACCAACTTCTCTCTGGTTCCGGTCATGACATAGTTAAATATTTCTGATTTAAGATGTTGGTTTTTTGTGATGGATACAGACTTCGGATGGACTAGGCCCGACGTCATGGCTATATTGACAGCGTTGACATATGGTAAGCAGCACTTGCACTCCAGTGAGAATAGATGGAGCGCGAAGACTAGAATAAGTAACTACGCAGAGGTCCGGAGATCGACGTCTGACGATGGAAGATGCAGCCCGAGCAGGCTTATCTACATTACTTCACGACAACTTGGAGATCGGGGGAACGGCCGAACGACGACAAGCCGGAGCCAAGGGTGTGGACTAGCGACGGCCGCCAGGCAACGGACATGCGGCGGCAGCGCGACCACAGTGCAATGCTAGCGTTGGAACTGGCGACATCTTTGTTCTTAGCAGGAAAATTAAGCAGGGCAGCATTCATTCAGGGCATCTAAGACAAGCGCGTACAGGCGCTTGTGCGTGCAAAGGGCGAAAACTTTACCCTTACTGAGGCTGAGCTGTGACTGAAGAGTCAGTAATTATGTCGACCAACGAAAAAGGATATGGTAACAAAAGTCATTAGGGCAAGAAGAAAACATAATCATTGTTTCTCATGTAGAAATGTACGGCACACGTCTAGGGATTTCAGAAGTAATGTTAAGAGTAAATCCTGTGGCAAATCAGGGCATTTAACGTGAAGTGCCGACTTGTGAAAAGAATTCGCAAAGTAGAATTGGCTGAAGCGTGTCGAGAGTCAGAGCCTCCAAAGGCATTCAGATGCGAAAGTTGCAGTTTATTGGGACACAGAGATCCCTTTATTAAAGTGAAGCCAGTTGAGTGTTTCGCTAGGGCACATGACTAGAGAGTGTACTGACAACCTAGGGAATTCTGTGAAAAATAAAGAGCAGAGAAACGAAAGAAAAGCATAAGATTACGGTAGACTTATGCTGAATTGGGAAAGGTATACAAACTAAGGTGGTGTAAGTGAATTGCCCTCAGAGTACAGGAAGTCCAGTGAAATTCTTTCTAGATAATAGAGCGCAAATTATCTTCTTCAATATGCATCATGAGCGAAGCTAGGTCAGTTGTAGACCTGAAGAAAGTATGAAGGTTAAAGGTATCACAAGTCTGGTAAAATATACATATATATATCGGGCGGCAGTTTCAAATCTTGGAATAGATCGAGAATCAAGGGTGAAACACAAGTTTCATCTCGTAGGAGGGAATTAGATATTCCCACATTAGCTATGCCGGTATAATTAGTAGAGACTACTTCACAAAGTACGGTGTAGTAATTGATTTCTCCGAGAGAACCCTGGAGATCAGGGCTATGCCAATTAATCTGTGGACGGAGAAGAAACTTCAAGGTGAAAATTCAGTGGAGTTCAAGGTTCTGTGAACTGCTCAGAGAGGTCAGTAAACAGCAGTATGCCGATGAAATGGAGAAGTAAATGGGGTAGTGGTAGACAGACAGGTGGAAAACGGACGCTACAGAGCCTTAGGTAGGCTAGGCGACTAGAAAGAAGTTGTGTCCTCGTGAGGAGAGGATTTTAGGATAAAGGATGCAAATACTAGCCTAAGACAAGGCATTATCAACAAACGAGAGTTGTAGGAAGCATTGTACCTACCAGAGGCGCTGGTGAGTGTTCGAAAAGGTTCTCGTTTAACTAGCGTGTTAAATACACAAGAAAAGGCGGTTTCTAAGCAGATGCATAGCAATGAGGTGCAAGAAGTTCCTTCGTTTAATCCAAGACCGAAACAGACAGTGCGCAGGATAGACAAGGTGTCGACTGAGAAAAAATCGAGAATCAGTTTATTAAAAGAAAACTTGGGGTTAAATCATTCCGATACGGCAGAAAACAATTCCATTTCCCTGGGGGCAAGTTGGTAAGTTGACATATACAGATACAATCCGGCATCAAATAAAATTGATTTCGGAAGCAGAGGGACGAGTAATATGCCGTCCCCTTACAGAATACCAGGCGTGCAGAAAGAATTGTTTCAATAGGAGATAATTATGTCATAATAATACCTTCAATAAGCGCCTATAATTCCCCGTTACTTATGATTCCCCAAAAGATGGACGCATTTGGTAAAAGCAAACGGAGGAGGGTAGTTGGTTGCAGAAAGCTGAATGACATCACTGTCAGCGCAAACTTCCCACTTCCAATTATAGATGGAATTTAGAAGGACTGGGTAAAGCAAAATATATTTCAACATTTAATTTTACAAAGGGGTACTATCAGGTGTTAATAAATGAAAAAGATAGAGAGCTTACAGCTTTCAGCACACCATATGCTCATTATATGTACAAAAGAAGACCAATGGGACTCCATTCTGCACCCTCCACATTCCAACAATTGATAAATTCGTTTATCATTGGTTTACAGTGTGAAAAGGTATTGATTTATTTAGACGACGTAATAATTTGCTGTAACAACATGAATGTAAATTTTTAAGGCAGGTGGTCGCCTATCTGGGACGTGTCCTAACGAAAGATTGTATAAAACCAGGCCTAAAAAACTGAAATCAGTGGCTGAATATCCCCAGCCCCGTACAAGGAGGCGAATTACAAATTTTCCTAGGTTTAGTTGGGTATTACTTTAGTCAAGTGGGAAACAAAGTACATGGCAGGTTAAAAAAAGATGTTAAGTATGAATGGGGAATTAAGCAAGAAGAGGCGCTCCAAGTTCTAAAACATAAGCAGCTCTCAACTCCCCCTGCATTACAGTATCCGGATTTTCCAAAAAAAGTTTCTAATCACCAGGGACGGTAGCCAAGACGCTATTGGCTCAGTTTTTAGCAGAGGAAAGTTAGGTAAGGATTTTCCAGTAGCATATGCGTCGAGAACTTCGAAAAATGCAGAGCGAACAGAGAGAAATTGTGGCATCATGAGAGAGAATTATTGGCCGAAGTTTGGCCGGTCATACATTTCAGACCATATGTTTTTGATCATTAGGATACCATTTGTACAGGTCATAACCTATTGCAGTGGGTCGGGAATGGTACCTATCCGCCCAGGCCCTGGATGAACTTCAGATAAATACTGGAGGAATATGATTATGAAATTGTATACAAAATGGCAAGAACAACTGTGTAGTGGATGCATTGTTAAGGGTAAGAGAACTACAGTCAGCTGGTACCGAGACAGGGAAAAATGCAAGCGAGGACGTGCTGGTAGTCGAGGAAAACGAACAGCGGGAGATAAGTGCTGAAGAAAAGGCGGAAGTTTTGTGTGAATTCCATGCTGCACACATAAGTGATACTTCATGATTAAATTAACAAACACCGAACGTGGTCTGATATGAATAAAAATATTGAGATGTACACCTGAAAAAGATTATTTCTCAACAAAGAAAATAAATAAATAAACAGGATAACGCAAAATGAGACAAAATTGCTCTTGGTTATAACACCAACACCATAACGAGAGTTTGATAGGTGTGACATTGATATCATCGGTCCACTGACCGTAAAACATGCAAGTAATACATTCACTATGAGATCAAAAGTATCCGGACACCACGAAAAACAAAATGCAGTGCCATACTGTCTGGGCAATCCTCGTTTTATGGCCAGCAGGAACCGCTTTTCATGTCTCTTGGTCCACCCCTTCTTCCTTCTTTGGTTGAGGACTGCTGTAGTGGCACTCTAACCTATGTACACCCATGGACGTTGCAGTTCTTAAGAACCAGTGCCAAGCTTGCTGCCTCTGCCAAGACGTGTCTTAGCGGGGCCATCTTCTACAGTGACGCCTCACAACATCATTTAGCTTGTGGATGGAGTTACCAGTTAATTCTCTGAAGTCAAGCTTCTTCCCTGGGACAGCTGACAAGAGCGTCTTCAGTTTTCAGGTCTCTAGTGTGGCCAAAACGCTACCATTTTTCCCTGCTCTCTGCACTTTATCTCTAATTTCCTAGCTTGGAGTAACTTGATGGCTCCCAACATGTGCATTGTGCTGCCACCTACTGCCAGGTATTCCATATCAGTGACATCAGTAGTAATTAGACATTGTGAGAGAGCGGAATGGGTTTCTCAGCGGAACTCATGGACTCCGGACTTGGTAAGGTGATTGGGTGTCATTTGTGTCATACACCTGTACGCCAGATTTCCACACTCCTAAACAAGCCTAGGTCCACTGTCTCCGACGTGGCAGTGAAGTGAAAACGTGAAGGGACACGTACAGCGCAAAAGCGTACAGCCCGACCTCGTCTGTTGAGTGACAGAGACTGCCGATAGTTGAAGAGGGTCATAATGTTTAATAGGCAGACATCCATCCAGGCCATCACATAGGAATTCTAAATTGCATCAGGATCCCCTACAAGTACTATGAGAGTTAGGCGGGAGGTGTGAAAACTTGGATTTCATGGTCGAGTGCCTGTTCATGACCAACACATCAGGCCGGGAAATGCCATACGACGTGTCGCTTGTTGCAAGGAGCGTAAACATTGAAAGACTGAACAGTGGAGAAACTTTAGTGTCAACAGTAAACCTGGCAGGCACTGGTGTTATGGTGTGATCGTGTTTTTCATGGAGGGGGCTTGTACCCCTTGTTGTTTTGCGGGGCACTATCACATCACAGGCCTTCATTGATGTCTTAAGCCCCTTCTTGCTTCCCACTGTTGAAGAGCAATTCGGGGATGGCGACTGCACCTTTCAATATGATTGAACACCTGTTTATAAGGCACGGCCTGTGACAGAGTGGTTACAAGACAATAACATCCCTGTAATGGAGTGGCCTGCAAAGAGTCCTGATCTGAATCCTATAGAACATATTGGGGGTGTTTAGGAACGCTTACTTCGTGCCAGGCCTCACCGATCGACATCGATATCCCTCCTCAGTGCAGCACTCCGTGAAGATTGGGCTGCCATTCCCCAAGAAACCTTCCAGCACCTGATTGAACATATGCCTGCGAGAGTGGAAGATGTCATCAAGGCTAAGGGTAGTCTAATACTATTTTTAATTCCAGCATTACCAATGGAGTGCTCCACGAACTTGTAAGTCATTTCAGCCAGGTTTTCGGATACTAACATTCCAGGATGCTCTAAAGAAGTTCATTGTGGCAGAAACGATAGAAAAGCAGGACGCAGATACAGTGCCTTGTGTCATGACGGAAAGAATAATTATGAGATTTGGGATACGATGAGTAAAACTCAGTGACAGTGATAGCAGTTTTTGGAGTTATGCACTAATGATACTGTGCAGATTGTTACGGATTGGTAGGGTACAGACGTCTTGTTACCATCCCCATTTGAATGGAGAATTGGAAAGATCACATCGAAATAGAACAGAATTCTTGAGACACTATATCAACAAGGCTCAGTCAGATTGAGATGAATGGCTTCCAATCGCGGTATTCCAGTACGATACGACGCCCCATAGGGCTATTAATTATACACCTCATGGTTTATTTTTCAGTAGAGCACGCAACATACTGAATATATTGTACTGAGACACAGCAGTTGTTACTTATAATTACGATGATTATGCACTCAAATTAAAAGGGAAAATGAGGCAGATACACTAGTGTGCCAAAGAATATAATAAGCAGTGTAAGAAGAAGAACAAAGAGTACGATGACAGAGACCAGAACCCGAAAGATTTCAAAACAGGTGATGAAATCTTACTGTACGGTGAAAGCGCTAGAAGGGACAAGTTAGACACGCAGTGGCGTGGTCCATCGCTGTAGTAATGACAAAGGGCCCAACTTATGTCATTCATTTAAGGAGAAATTAATATTTAACTTTGAATGCCAATAAGTTAAAGGAGTTCTACTGAAACAGAACATTTTCTTCAGTTTCAGATGGGGAAACTGATGGATGTGCTCCACCTGGTGAGCTGTAGTGCCGTAGTGTACACATTTAGACAATATCAAGATTTTAGCTTAGAGACGTTTCCATCATCGCTGGGCTTGCATTATGACAGTATTGGCAAGGTACAAATCCACAGAGTGACATGGAAAATCGTAAGCTATATTAACGTGGGAGAACTACAGGAAACCTGTTTTCGGTATGATACTGTAAATAGAAGTGAACAAGTTCGGGAATAAGTGATCAAAAGTTTACCGTTCAAGAGCAAGAGAGTGGCATGCCAAAAAGATCGAGGATTCGCAAAGTCTAATGCGACTATTAACCAGACGTGAGGCGCATCTAAAAGAGTTGTCTTACATTTTATGGGTGAAATTAGTAAAATATTGTTTCGGATATTATATGAACAACATGCCTCCTATTTCAAAACAAATATTGATTTAACTGTAAATGAACACAGGCAATTGCTTAAGTAGACGAAAGGTCAAGTGTCAGTAGTAAAAGCAAATTTGACGAGTTTCAATCATACAGTAGCTATCCTTGCACGTAGTGAAGAAATGATTGTTAAAAGCATGGAAGAGTTTCGTACGTACATGAATGTTTTCGCTAATAGTACTGGTCGAATGATAACAGCACTTAGCTGTGATCGCTACTGTTAATGAGCAGTAATACAGATGATATTGATTTACACCAAGTTAGGAAGGGAAAATGTGATGTTAATTTCTGCTATAGTAAATGCTCAGAAAGGTATACAGGAACCTCATATTATTAATCCGTTGGAAATAATTAGGTACCTCCATTTATATCTGGGATGATGTTAAAGACAATAAGTTCCTACTTGCGAACGGTGCGGATACCAGTCGTTACGCATAATTGATTTTATGCATTTGTGTCCGGTTATGTACTAAGTTATGTACTACCTGATCCATTAATAGAAAACCAACTCTTTAATCTGTACAAAGTATTACACCTACCTTCTGAAGCTGATGGAAGTCAACATTAGTTTATGTACGTACCAGCCAGACAGAGATCGATTGTTATTTGATGAATCTAAGTGACACTATGTAAAACTGGGTAACGAAGAACTGTTGCGTTCGAAAAATTTGTGAAAAAAAAATGGTATCAATGATTACATATGGTCACGAAACATGTTGCGATCCATAAGGAAATTGTATCAAGAAATTTGCTAAACTACATGATAGTACTTTGACTCCATTGTCAGGACCAATGGTTATTCCTTGCTCCAAAAGAGGAAGACTTGACACTTTTGTGTAATGACAACAAGCCACCAGTTGTACTGCTCACGGATACAGGAAAAGTCTATGGAAATCAGGTCCAAACAAGTAAAAGGAGTTAATGTAACCAGCAAAGACATATTGCTAGCTTTGAATATGGAGACTGACAGCTGTGTTATAAATACGGAAAAGGGGAACATTTCTAAGTTACAGTTAGACTAGACGTTGGAACATGTAATACCACATTTACATGACCCTGATGTATAAGGTCATATAACAGAAACAGAAAACCAAATAACTCTCCAAGAGCAGCATAAAAAATGGTTCAAATGGCTCTGAGCACTATGGGACTCAACTGCTGTGGTCATCAGTCCCCTAGAACTTAGAACTACTTAAACCTAACTAACCTAAGGACATCAAACACATCCATGCCCGAGGCAGGATTCGAACCTGCGACCGTAGCAGTCGCACGGTTCCGGACTGCGCGCCTAGAACCGCGAGAGCAGCATAATTTCTCAAAATTCCTTCGTATCATTTTTCGTTCTGCTCTTATCTAGGACCATGAACACCATAATGTTTACGTGTTGTTTATGAAGATACTGCAAATGCTTTAGAGACTACTTTAAGTACATTTGGAAACGCATGGGTAACGACCATAGTAAACAGGTGAGAAAGATGGGAAATGACACACTTTCGTAGTAGACAGCCCTCTCCGGTTAAGCTGAGGAAACAGTGTACAGCGGGATGAAGACTCCGTTACATTTCAACGCAATTGCCTATACCGTCACCATGCAGAGATAAAAAACAATGTAATGCCCTGCAAAACTCTTTTTGTGTCAGATTTCTTACTGTAATGATGATTTGTACTTTACGGCATTGATATATTTATTTATGTGTAAATGATGTGACGAAAAATAAACAAATTAAATTGGACGCGTATATGTAGCGATGAAAAGCGAAGAGAAAACTATTTTATATTGTTATGTATTTGTATCTGTAATGTAAACAAAGGGAAACGTAAATTAGGAAAGGATTTTAATTTCTATTCTTTGTGGCCTATATCTCCAGGAACAATGAACCATTGGTTTACGATGATGCTTCTACGAGTATGTGTCTATGTGTATATAAGTCCAGTTAAAAAGAAACAGTGTTTCATATTGTTGTTTACATGTGTGTGAAAGCGAAGTGAAATAAGAGTTTACATTAACCACGAATATCTTTTCTAGAGCTAAGATCTTTTAAGTGAAATAGATACCAGATTACAAATTTGTAGCTAAATAATTTTCAACAGATTATTCCCATGAGGGGAGATGTCAAATCCTGACGGCATAATAGCTTATAAGCTGATACGTTTAAGGCTGTTGGGAGCTAACAAGTCACTCCAAGGTAGGAAATCAGAAACTAACCGTAGAGAGTGGGCAGAAGTGGTAACCATCAAAAAGAAATGCTCTTATCGCCTTTTTAAGAGACGGTACCCAGTCACACATAACTAATCACGTAAGGGTAGAAAAGATGTGGAATCATTTCAAAGAGATAGGATCGACAGCAGTTCAGAGATATACATCACATGAATTAATAAGTTATGGTATTGATCCGCATGGTACACAAAACGGGTAAGATCGGTGTTGCAGAAGCAACGAAAAAAGCACGCCACATTTTAAAATACCTTAAATTTCCAAGATTCGCAAAGTTTTGCAGTAGTAAGATATGTAGCACATGCTTTAATCAGAGATCATTTTAATAATTTCCACAACGAAACTCCGTCTCGGAACCTGGCAGAAAACCGAAAGAAATTTGGGTCATACATAAAGCACACCAATGGCAAGACGCAATCAATACCTTCACCGTGCGGTAATAACGGTGAAGTCATTGATGACAGTCCCACTGAGTCAGAGCTATTAAACACTGTTTTCTGAGACTCCTTCATCAAAGAAGACGAAGCAAATATTCCAGAATTCCTATCAAGAAAAACTGCCAAGATGGGAAACATGGAAGTAGATACCATCGGTGTAGCAAAGCAGCATAAATCACTTAATAAAGGCTAGGCCTCCGGTCCAGATTGTATACCAGTCCGGTTCCTTTCAGAGTATGCTGATACAATAGCTTCGTTTTTAGCACTTATATACAACCGCTCGCCCACAGAAAGATCCGTACCTAAACAGTGGAAGATTTCTAAAGTTACAACAATACCCAAAAATGGAAATAGGAGTTATCCGCTGGATTACAGGTCCATATCACTAACGTCGGTTGACAGTTGACAGCAGCGATTCAGAAAATATCTTTCTTGTGAAATATAAGTAGCTAGTTATACAGATGAGGTAATGAGTGCTATCGAAATGAGATGTCAAATTGATTCCATATTTTTAGATTTCCAGAAAGATTTCGATACCGTTTTCACACGCATCTTCTAACCAAACTGTGGGCCTATTTAATATCGCCTCAGTTGTGCGATTGGATTTGTGATTTCCTGTCAGAGAGGTCACAGTACGTAGTAATAGACCGAAAATCATCGAGTAAAACAGAAGTAATATCAGGTTTTCTTCAAGGAAGTACTATAGGCCCTCTATTGTTCCTCATGTATACTAAGACATAGGAGAATATCTGAGTAGTTCTCTCAGATTGTTTGCAGATGATGCTGTCATTTACCATCTTGTAAAGTCATCAGGTGACCAAAACGTATTCCAAAAAAGGCAGCGCGTTCTGTATTACCGTGAAATATGGCGGATAGTGCCAAAGACATGATAAGTGAATTGGAGTGGCCATCATTAAAGCAAAAGTGTTCTTCGTTGCAACGGAAATTTCAATCGCCAGTTTTCTCCTCCGATTGGGAAAAATTTATGTTGGCACCAACCCATATCGGAAGAAATGATCCTTATAATAAAATAATCAGGGCTCGTACAGAAAAATATAAGTGCTCGTCTCTGCCGTGCGCATTCCGAAAGTGAAACGGTAGAGAGACAGCTTGAAGGTCGTTCATTTACCCCTTTGCCGGGCCCTTTTTTCTGAATAGCATAATAATCACGTAGATGTAGATGTATATGTTTAGGTTACACGAGAGCCCTGCAAATTGAAGACACTCTGGGCAGCTGTCGTAGGGGAGGTTTCACTTCAGAGATTTAAATGTTAACTCCATTCAACACAAACGTTGTTGTGAGGCGTCCCTGTAGAAGGTGAGCACGAAAAGGCACGTCCTGGCAGAGGCAGAAGGCTTGACACATTTCTTGAGAACTGCAACGTTATTGGGTTTACACAGGTTAGAGTGCTGCTACAGAAGGTTCAATCCACTGAAGGATGGAGGATGGGGCCGAAAGATGTGAAACACAGGTGTTGCTGGTCATAACAGGAGTGGCAGTTTCATTTAGCTTTCAGCCAAACGCTGAGTCTGTTAATGTAACATCCAGAAGCGTCGCTACCTACCGAGTAGGAGTAGGGGAGAAAACTAATTATGGTTGGCCAGGGGCGTCCTGTGAGTGAAGATCAACGCATCAAATAGGACAAAGCTTGTTAAGTTCCGGTTGATTGATGGGTCGACTACAGGGAGGGAGAAATGTTGCGCCGCCACGATTCTTTAAAAACCTATATTTTTGTATTCAGATGGAGTTCTCTGTCAGATCGCTGGGGCGCTGACTTCGTGTCTCTCGTAGACAGCCTCGGTAAGTTACAACATGTCAGTTTTCCTCACTTGGAGTGCTGCCATCAAGTTTGTACTTAACGTGCTGCTACTGTTCGCTAGTTCTATTAGCACCCGCGACCAGGCCTTGAGACACTAACTTCATTTAGCTACAAAATAGCAGGTCAGCAACTGGAAGCAGTTAATTCCATAAATTATCTGGGAGTACGCATTAGGAGTGATTTAAAATGGAATGATCATATAAAGTTGATCGTCGGTAAAGCAGATGCCAGACTGAGATTCATTGGAAGAATCCTAAGGAAATGCAATCCGACAACAAAGGAAGTAGGTTACAGTACGTTTGTTCGCCCAATGCTTGAATACTGCTCAGCAGTGTGGGATCCGCACCAGGTAGGGTTGATAGAAGAGATAGAGAAGATCCAACGGAGAGCAGCGCGCTTCGTTACAGGATCATTTAGTAATTGCGAAAGCGTTACGGAGATGACAGATAAACTCCAGTGGAAGACTCTGCAGGAGAGACGCTCAGTAGCTCGGTACGGGCTTTTGTTAAAGTTTCGAGAACATACCTTCACCGAAGAGTCATGCAGTATATTGCTCCCTCCTACGTATATCTCGCGAAGAGACTATGAGGATAAAATCAGAGAGATCAGAGCCCACATAGAAGCATACCGACAATCCTTCTTTCCACGTACAATACGAGACTGGAATAGAAGGGAGAACCAATAGAGGTACTCAGGGTACCCTCCGCCACACACCGTCAGGTGGCTTGCGGAGTATGGATGTAGATGTAGACGTAGATGTAGATGTTGTGCAACCAGCTGCCTCATTTGCTTTTTCTAATGATTAGAATTAGCTTTCAGTGTATTAATTAGTCTGATCGCAAGTAAATAATTTTTATCAGACAACTGAACTCCAAGAGTCTCCTGCTTCAAGCATCTTGCCTAGTCCAAAAATACGCACTCTAGTACATGACCTGTAAGAGTGTTTGATCCAAGTCATCAACCCGTCTTCAATGGGACTTTGTCTAGGTTTAATTGCTCCTTATCCTAGGAAATTGAAGACTTACCACAAACCCCTAGTCTCCATCTATCTCGTGTCAGGATACGATCATCTTTTCATCTCAGAGAAACGATTGTAACCCACTTTCTCAGTTATTTGCCAGATGTATTCCAGTCTCAGTCTTCCTCTACAGTTTTTCGCCTCTACATCTCCCTCCAGTACCATGCAACTTACTATTTGACGATTTGACAAGTCTCCAACATGTTCCTTTTCTTGGCAGTGTTTTCCACCTATTAGTTTCTTCGCAGATACTGTGGGGAAAGTCCCCGTTCCTTACCTTATTCCTCAACCTAATTTTCGACATTCTTGTGTAACAACACATTTTCAGTTCTACATTTCGCTTCTCTTCCTGTTTTCTCAGTCTATTTTTCATTAAAATACACTGCTATGTTCCACGCGTTCATTCTCAGAAATCATCTCGTCAAATTATGACCTTTGTTCATTCTAGTCACCTCCCTTGTGCGGGAATGCCCTTTTGGCCGATGACAGTCTGATTTTTCCGAGCTTCTTCCTCCGTTCACCATGGATTAATTTTCTGCCTAGGTATCAGAAGTCCTTAAGCTCATCTATTTCGTGGCCGCCAATTCTAATGATAGGTTTCTTGGCTATATCATTTCTATTACTACTAATTACTTTCGTCATTCTGCGATTTATTATCAACCCATATCAAAAACTCATTAGGTTGTTCATTCCATCACACAGTGCCTTCAGTACTTCTTCATTTTCACTGAATATAGCAACGTCATCAGCTCATCTTATCATTGATATCTTTTCACTCTACCTATTAATCCCACTCAAGAACCTTTCTTTTATTTCCGTCATGTTTCCTTCTATGCATGGATTTAACCTTTTCAATCCCGAGTACTCTCTTATCGGTCTTCTAGTTATTTCGCTAGTCTTTGGTTCTTGTAAATAATGTGTATTATGCGTCTTTTTCTGTAGATTACGCCAATTTCACTCAGAAATTCGATTATCTCACATCATTTAACAATGTCGATAGCTTTTTCCAGGTCAACAAATCGCATTAAACGTGTCTTGATTTCTAATTACCTTGCTTCTTTTATCAACCACAACGTCAGAACTGCATCCCTAGTGCCTTTACAAAAGCCAAACTGATGGTCATCTAATGGATACTTAGTTTTCTTTCCAGTTCATATGTATATTTCTGTCGTGTGCACCGTGTATGCATGAGCTGTTAATCTTAGTGTGGGGCAATTCTGCATATTTTCCGCTCTTGCTGTCTTTCAAATACTGTGGACAACTTTTTTCCGAAAGGCTGGTTGTATATCACCAGTCTCCTGCAATCTGCACCAATGTGAATGGTCATTCTGTGGCCATTGTCATCAATGACTTTAGAAATTACAGTGGAATCTTAACTGTCCCTTCTGCTTTATTTGGTCTTAGGTCTTCCAAAGCTCTTTTAAATTATGATTCTAATACTGGAACACATGTCCTTTTGTTATCGACTCCTTCTTCTGTCACCATATCACTCAAGTCCTTCACGTCATTGGGCCCTTCGCTTTACAGTTTATACCTAGCCAGTCCTTTCTTTTCATTTGACAGTGAAATTCCATTGCACTCTTAATGTTATGGCTCATGCCATTAATTTCACCGAATGATGTTATGATTTTTCTATATGTTGAGTCAGTTCTAAAGACAATCACTTCTATTTCGATTTCTACCCCTTTTCGATGTAGCCATTTCACTTTAGATTCTTAGAAATTCCCATTTATTTCATTTCTAAGTGTCTTGTACTTCTGTAATCCCGAATTTCCCTGAATATAATTGTACTTCTTTCTTTCGTCGACCAACTGAAGTATTTCTCGTATTACCCAAGGCCTCGTCACAGTTCTTTCTGCCTATGTAGCTCTTCCCAACTTCTGTGATCTGCCTCCTTATATTTGTCATCCGTCTTCAACTGACCTGCTTGCTGAGCTATTACTATTACAACATATATACCCTCATTGCACTTCATTCCCTGTGCATCCAAATGCCATTTCCTTGCATATTTATTCTTCATGATGACTCTCTTAAATTTCAGCCTACTCTTCATCAATACTAAATTTTGATCTGAATCTATATCTGGGCACGTGTATTCGTTACAGTCGAAGAACTGATTCCGAAATCTCTGTCTGAGCATAATGTATTGTAGGTGTAATTTTCCTAATATTGTGGTTGGCAGGAGAGCCAACACCGTGTTACTAGAGGAGGCCGAAAGGCACGCGGTTTACCTCACGCAGGCTGGCGTGAGGTCTGGAACATGACAATGAAATTGGATTTTAGAAACAACGGACGTAGCTGGTGGAATACTTAACTGTAATCCATTAATGATGAACGTCGCTCTTGACGGTACATAGTTCACGATATCAATAGTACCTGATAATGGCGCTTTGCTAGGTCGTAGCAAATGACGTAGCTGAAGGCTACGTTAAACTATCTTCTCGGCAATTGAGATAGTAAGTAAGCAGTGAACCATCGCTGGCAAAGTCGGCTGTACAACTGGGACGAGTGCTAGGAAGTCTCTCTAGACCTGCCGTGTGGCGGCGCTCGGTCTGCTATCACTGATAGTGGCGACACGCGGGTCCGATGTATACTACCGGACAGCAGCCGATTTAAAGGCTACCACCTAGCAAGTGTGGTGTCTGGCGGTGACACCACATTCCTCCCCAGCAAATCGGGGTACGGTTGGGGCATAAGGGTTCCGCCCACCGTGGGGAGGACCCCATGTTGACGTATGCGACGAGGTGGGGAGCCTAACAAGAGGCGAGGCTGTGCCACCCATACCCTGCCATTCGGACCGCGCGGAGCTAGGAAACGCCTGAAAACCTGCTCCAGGGTGCACGCCAACATGCAGTGTATGCTCCCGTAGAGAGACAGGAGGAGCCGAAGGGTCGACCTCCATCGGGCCGGGGCACCCGACAGGCGAAGACGACATATGGTCCGGAGCGGACAAGAGTTCCATGTCGAAGGACAACTGGTCATGGGAAGCGATCGGCGGTGTGTAACCCAGGGAGGTGTCCGGCGGTTGCAGCGACGCGTCCATTGCGGGCATCGCCGGCGGGAGAACAGGCGGCGGTGGCGGTGGCGGCGGTGCGTCGCCATGGGCCAAAATGGAAGGCGGCGTCGGTAACACTTGGGGCTGAGGCGAGCCAGTAGATGGGTCCCCGGGGCGCTGACCGGACGGCACCGTCGCTGAAAGCAGACGGCGAGCGGCAGATCCCGTGCGACGAAAGAGGCGCAGCTGGGTGATATGTCGACGCACTTTACCAGAGGCCCCAAAACCAGATACATAGCGCTGCCGAGGCAGCGAAGAATGCGCCCTTCTAGCCAACGCCGTGAACCTCGGTAGTGGCAATAGTAGACAACGTCGCCTGGAGCAAAAGCCAGTGTCTGGCGCTGCACAACAACCTGATGCGGCGGATGTAGCAAAGACACCAAGGTTCGATGATGACGGCCGTGGAGCAACTCAGCCGGCGAGCGATCATCTCGGGGCTGAGAGCGATACGAGGACAAAAAGAGCAATAACGCGTCCTCCCGAGAATGCGACTCTTTTAACTTCAACATCTGTGACTTGAAAGTCCTGACCAAACGTTCAGCGGCACCGTTCGACTGTGGCGAAAACAGAGAGGACGTCTGATGTTGAATACCACTGGCCTTGCAGAATGACTGAAATTCTGCGGACATTAATTGTGGGCCATTGTTGGAAACAATAGTCTGTGGAAGACCTTCAATGCAAAAGATAGCGGTTAACGCTTGGATGGTGGCAGATGACGTCGTGAAAGACATCCGGACAACAAAAGGAAAATTACTGAATGAATCTACCACAACCAAGCATCGTGCATTCCAGAATGAACCAGCAAAATCGATGTGTAAGCGTTTCCAAGGGGAAGTGGCATTTGGCCATTAAAAGAATTTCCGCTGTGGTGCTGATTCTTGTTCGGCACACACCATGAAAAAGAGCACATATTCGTAATCGCGGCAACGATTCCGAACCAAGTACACTGCTGACGAGCAAGTTGCCTCGTTCTCACTATACCCCAATGTCCTTGGTGGAGAAGCTGTAAGACAGAGGACTGTAATGAACGTGGTACCACAACCCGGGACTGATCATGATCAGGAAGCAACAGCATAACACCACGCAGTACAAAAAGTCTCTCCTTGTGAGCAAAAAATCGGCGAACCAACGGGTCCCCGATCCGTGACTTTGACAAGGGCCAGTGCATAGCAACAAAAGGCAGAACGGGAGCAAGGACAGGGTCGGCAGCTGTGGCTGTAGCTACACGACGAAAATCAATCGAAAACGATTCGACCACGTCATCGGTTTCCGCATCAATGAACATGCAAGCAAGTTCGGAGGAATCGAATGCCCTATCCTCAGCAATAGGCAAGCGGGACAATGCATCGGCGTTTCCGTGCTTAGCAGTGGACCGATACAAGAGATCGTAGCGGTACTGCGAGAGGAAAATAGACCAGCGAATGAATTTCTGCGCTGCACGTGGAGGTACAGGCTTTGTCGGATGAAAAAGCGATGACATAGGTTTGTGGTCTGTGATTATGGTAAAGTGACGACCATACAAGAAATCATGAAACTTTGTAACACCAAATTCGAGAGCCAGTGCTTCTTTCTCGATCTGTGGATAATTTCTTTGCGCAGACGAGAGCAATTTGGACGCAAAGGCAATAGGGCGATCGTGCGATCCACCTATGTGCGCAAGCACAACACCGATCCCGAAATCCGATGTATCCACCATCAACAAAATCGGCTTCTGGTGATCGAATGGCGTAAGGCAAGTATCCGAAAGCAACGCCGATTTCAACTGGCGAAAGACATGATCGCATTCCATCGTCCAAACGAACGGAACACCCTTACGGCGTACGCGATGAAGCGGAGCTGAAATGGATGAGGCATTCCGCACATAGCGGTGGTAGTAATTTACTTTTCTTAGCACACTCTGTAGCTACTTCAAATTCTGCGCTGTCGGCAAGTCTTGTTTGGCACAGAGGTGCGTTGGACTGGGATGTATGCCTTGGGCATTGAGTACATGTTCCAAGTATGGCAAGTCACGAGCAAAAAAACACACAATTGTCCTTCCGCACGCGAAGACCATTTTGTCGCAAGACCTGAAATAAGGTTCTGAGATTTGCTAAATGCTCTTCTTCCGTCTTTCCAGAGATCACAATATCGTTCAGATAATTTCCTGCAGTAGGGACCGACGCACAAACAGTTTGTAGATATTGCTGCAACAATACAAGGGCGGATGCACACCCGAATGGCAGATGTTTGAATTGATGCAAACCAAGACGCGTGTTAACCACCAAAACGCGCTAGGATTCTTTGTCCAACGGTATTTGAAAGTACGCATATGCGAGGTCCAACTTCGAAAAATATTTACCCGGGCACAGTTTGTCTAAAAGATCTTCCGGGCGGGGTAAAGGAAATGTTGCAATCACTAGCTATGGATTCACTGTTCTCTTGAAGTCCACACAAAGTCTCAACTTTCCGGAAGGTTTTGGCAAAATTACTAAGGGTGATGCCCAGGGAGAAGCCTGCACACGTTCAATTACACCTTGTAATTCCAATTCGTGTAATGTTTTTTGCGACCTAATCACGCAATGCGTGGGGAACATTTGCGCTTTGAAAAATTTCGGTTGCGCGTTTACTTTCAGTTCCATATGTGCTTTATAGTTCTTGGCGCAACCGAGGCCCGGTGCAAAAATATCTGCAAATTCCTCACATAGACGAGAAACAATGTCTGAAGGCACCGTCTGATTCACTGATAGGACCTGATTTACTATAGACAAGTTAAACAACTGAAATAAATCAAAACCAAACATGTTCACTGAAGAAGAAGAAGGATGGACGTAAAATGACACAAGTTTTGTTTGTCCTTTGTATGTAGCAAGAAGGCTGCATTGCCCTAACACAGGGATACGTTGACCGGAGTAGCTATTTAACGTAACCTTTGCGGCACGCAACGGGGGTGTGCCCAGCAGTTTGTAAGTGTCTTGATTGATCAGTGAAACTGCAGCTCCTGTATCGAGCTGGAATGGTATCACTTTGCCGTTAATGTCCAAGTCTACAAAAAGTTTATTGTCCTGCTGACGACAAGAGCGACTGTCTCGTGCAACGTGAACTGACACTGGTACATAATCACTTGCGACTTGACGGGAGTTCCGGCGATGTCCCGGCGATGTCGACGCACACTATTTGTGGTATGAACACAGGCACTATTAGAGAGAATAGCACTGTGCGGAGTGTAATGAACTACATTAATTTCCATGGCGCGAAGTTTCCCGAGACTGAGTATCCTTGGTTAGATTCCGATTCCGGCGCGAAGCAAAGTGCCTGTGTAGAAAAGCAGCCTACTCACGCCGTATAAAATTCACATCAGTGTGCCAGCCAGTCCGCTGTAACTAGCTCTGACGTCATAAATGTTGCGCAATACTTTAAAAATCAAGTAAATAACGTGAAACGTTTCTAGCATGTCAGAAGTAATACAATATCAAAATGTATTGAATATCAGTGCAATAACTTAAACCATTTTCGGAATTTGGACGTTTTTCTGTAAAAATTATTGGCGCAACAAAAAAGAGCTAGAAACTTAAAAATTTATAATTACATTCATTTTGCATAAAAATTTAGTAGAAACAGTATTCTGGATCTCTTAAATTAAAATTTTAGTTGAAGTTCATGATTTTCTGTTTTGTTTCAAAAATTAAGGAAGCAAGATAGATTACGTAGGTGAATAAATAAAGCTAGGACGTTTATATTTAAGTAGAAGGGAGATCCAACATATTCATAAAGATGTGAGAAGTTTCAACTGAATAACTATAAAACTATAGCGATAGCGTATCTCCAAAGGGCAAGTTCAGAGCTTGTCTACTGCGTGTAGTGTAATTAAATTAATTCTCTCGCCCAAAATATTGGACTTAGCCACGTCAGACTTTTATTACGATTACTTACCTGTGTAATAATTGCACATTTAAATTAAGAGCTTCATTGGCCATCAGCAAAGGAAGCAATAATTTATTTGATAACTTAAAGTGGTGCATTACTAGCCCAGCGGATAGTCGGGAGAGCCGATTTAATCAGGCGTTTTCTTAGCCGTCCGCACCGGGGCTTTATACACTCCTGGAAATGGAAAAAAGAACACATTGACACCTGTGTGTCAGACCCACCATACTTGCTCCGGACACTGCGAGAAGGCTGTACAAGCAATGATCACACGCACGGCACAGCGGACACACCAGGAACCGCGGTGTTGGCCGTCGAATGGAGCTAGCTGCGCAGTATTTGTGCACCGCCGCCGTCAGTGTCGGCCAGTTTGCCGTGGCATACGGAGCTCCATCGTAGTTTTTAACACTGGTTGCATGCCGCGACAGCCGTATGTGCAGTTGACGGACTTTGAGCGAGGACGTATTATAGTGGGCATGCGGGAGGCCGGGTGGACGTACCGCCGAATTGCTCAACACGTGGGGCTTGAGGTCTCCACAGTACATCGATGTTGTCGCCAGTGGTCGGCGGAAGGTGCACGTGCCCGTCGACCTGGGACGGGACCGCAGCGACGCACGGATTCACGCCAAGACCGTAGGATCCTACGCAGTGCCGTAGGGGACCGCACCGCCACTTCCCAGCAAATTAGGGACTCCTGGGGTATCGGCGAGGACCATGAAGCTGGGCTACGGTCCCGCACACCGTTAGGCCGTCTTCCGCTCACGCCCCAACATCGTGCAGCCCGCCTCCAGTGGTGTCGCGACAGGCGTGAATGGAGGGACGAATGGAGACGTGTCGTCTTCAGCGATGAGAGTCGCTTCTGCCTTGGTGACAATGATGGTCGTATGCGTGTTTGGCGCCGTGCAGGTGAGCGCCACAATCAGGACTGCATACGACCAAGGCATCATGGTGTGGGGAGCGATCTCCTACACTGGCCGTACACCTCTGGTGATCGTCGAGGGGACACTGAATAGTGCACGGTACATCCAAACCGTCATCGAATCCATCGTTCTACCATTCCTAGACCGTCAAGGGAACTTGCTGTTCCAACAGGACAATGCACGTCCGCATGTATCCCGCGCCACCCAACGTGCTCTAGAAGGTGTAAGTCAACTACCCTGGCCAGCAAGATCTCCGGATCTGTCCCCCATTGAGCATGTTTGGTACTGGATGAAGAGTCGTCTCACGCGGTCTGCACGTCCAGCACGAACGCTGGTCCAACTGAGCCGCCAGGTGGAAATGGCATGGCAAGCCGTTCCACAGGACTACATCCAGCATATCTACGATCGTCTCCATGGGAGAATAGCAGCCTGCATTGCTGCGAAAAGTGGATATACACTCTACTAGTGTCGACATTGTGCATGCTCTGTTGCCTGTGTCTATGTACCTGTAGTTCTGTCAGTGTGATCATGTGTTGTATCTGACCCCAGGAATGTGTCAATAAAGATTCCCCTTCCTGGGACAATGAATTCACGGTGTTCTTATTTCAATTTCCGGCAGTGTATGAAACAAAAGACATTCTGAATGAACTGTTTACCAGTAACGTACATACCTATCGCTTGCCACGGCTGAGGTGGATTGTGGTAAATATCATTCAGATTCCACAAGGAGGAAGGAAGATTAGAATTTAATGTCCCATCGACCACAGGGTCATTGGAGATGGAGCACAAGCTCGGATTGTTTCAAGGACGGGGAAAGAAATCGGTTGCACCCTTTCAAACGAATCATCCCAAGATTGGTTTGGAGCCATTTAGGGAATTCACGGTAAACCTAAATTTGGATGGACGGACGAGGATTTGAATCATGTACCTCGCGAATATGAGTCCAGTGTTCTAAACCGTGTGCCACCCGGTTCGGTGCAGACTGCGAGGTAAACCATGTTTTATATGAACCGTACGTTTTTGTATGATCAAACAGCGACGTTCGTACTCGGTACTGCAAAATATGTTAGAAGACGAACCAAATGTTTAACGATGCAAATTAACCATTTCTTGACATTAGTAACTAGCCTCTTATTCACCCCGACACCTTCAGTTGATGACCCTAAAGAGGGATCATTGTACCGCACATTTTCTTACGCGACGTGTCATGTCAACTATCAAGAGTCTACTTAATGACAATGTTGACTGGAATACCCTCTTTAAAATTCTGCAGGTGGCACGGGTAAAATACAGGGAGCGAAAGGCTATTTACAAATTGTACAGAAACCAGATGGCAGTTATAAGAGTCGAGGGACATGAAAGGGAAGCAGTGGTGGGGAAGGGAGTGAGGCATTGCTGTAGTCTATCCCCGATGTTATTCAATCTGTATATTGAGCAAGCAGTGAAGGAAACAAAAGAAAAATTCGGAGTAGGTATTAAAGTCCATGGAGAAGAAATAAAAACTTTGAGGTTCGCCGATGACATCGTAATTCTGTCAGAGACAGCAAAGGACTTGGAATAGCAGTTGAACGGAATAGATAGTGTCTTGAATGGAGGATATAAGATGACCATCAACAAAAGCAAAACGAGGATAATGGAATGTAGTCGAATTAAGTCGGGTGATGCTGAGGGAATTAGATTAGGAAGTGAGACACTTGAAGTAGTAAAGGAGTTTTGCTATTTGGGGAGCAAAATAACTGATGATGGTCAAAGTAGAAAGGATATAAAATGTAGACTGGCAATGGCAAGAAAAGCGTTTCTGAAGAAGAGAAGTTTGTTAACATCGAGTATAGATTTAAGTGTCAGGAAGTCATTTCTGAAAGTATTTGTATGGACTGTAGCCATGTATGGAAGTGAATCATGGGCGATAAATAGTTTCGACAAGAAGAGAATAGAAGCTTTCGAAATTTGGTGCTACAGAAGAATTCTGAAGATTAGATGGGTAGATCACATAACTAATGAGGAAGTATTGAATCGGATTGGGGAGAAGAGAAGTTTGTGGCACAACTTGACCAGAAGAAGGGATCGGTTGGTAGGACATGTTCTGAGGCATCAAGGGATCACCAATTTAGTATTGGAGGGCAGCGTGGAGGGTAAAAATCGTAGAGGGAGACCAAGAGATGACTACACTAAGCAGATTCAGAAGGATGTAGGTTGCAGTAGGTACTTGCACAGGATAGAGTAGCATGGAGAGGTGCATCAAACCAGTTTCAGGACTGAAGACCACAACAACAACAACAACAACTTAATTTCGTAACACCGAGTACTGACGTCGCTGTTTGATTACGATATGTAGGTGGCCGCCGTGCAACAACGCTACGCCGACTACGACAGCAAAGTGATTTCGGTTGATCATTCTGCCTCATAAAAGAAGGTCTCGCCTAAACCAGCTAGTTCTCTCTCTTTATTATTTATTTCCACATAAATTTAATTAACAAATTTTTCATTCTTTGGCCAGTTGTATGATTTCACATAGTTATATTTTAATTCATGTACAGTTCCTTCCTTGACCCTTGAAACCGATTTCATTGAATTCTAATAACTGCTCAATCCGTGGAACCTAGTTTATTAGTTGATTTGTATATCATAATAATTGTGAAATGCCATTACTAATTAAGTTTAGCGTCTTACTTTCTTTCTTACGTCATATACATTTCGGAAATGTCTTATAATTCTTGCGCAATATTCAGTTTTTCGTATTTTAACCATTCTTACATTTCACTAATTATTTTCCTGTGCTCGTAAAGCCAGCCGGGGTGGCCGAGCTGTTCTAAGAGCTACAGTCTGGAACCGCGCCATCGCTACTGTCGCAGGTTCGAATTCTGCCTCGGGGATGGATGTGTGTGATGTCCTTAGGTTGGTTAGGTTTAAGTGGTTCTAAGTTCTAGGGGACTCAGAAGTTAGGTGTCATAGTGCTCAGAGCCATTTGAAACCTATTTGTGCTCGCAAGTCTTATTCTTCCGTTTTTGTGTATAATCAAACATGTCAAATGTTTGTGCTATTTACGAGAAGAGCAGTGAAATATTTTCTACATATATAGTACGTTAAGGGGTGCGGTAGCCAATGAAGAACCTGTTATGTTTATTCCAGTACTACTGACTTAGCATTTTCTTCATTATAACGTTTTTCTGAGACTATAAGGGGCGTGGCCATGGGAAGTTGAACACGTTCGTCTTTAACACGGACATATAACAAAGGAAAAAAATGATTCAAATGGCTCTGAGCACTATGGGCCTCAGCTTCTGAGGACATCAGTACCCTAGAATTTAGAACTACTTAAACGTAACTAACCTAAGGACATCACACACTATCATGCCAGAGACAGGATTAGAACCTGCGAACGTAGTGGTCGCGCTGTCCCACACTGTAGCGCCTAGAACTGCTGGGCCACTTCGGCCGGCACAAAGGAAAAGAATATTCAAAACAACACTCGGAATATTACACTCCGCTACAAGAGTCAGTTTACAATTGTCTAAAATATGAGAGCTTAATAGCCAGAAATATTTAAGCCTTCCTTAGGGCGAAAAGACAAATTCCTATTTTAAGGGAACACATTTACATATTAGTAGCAACTATTTCTCGATTTTTATTGAAACAAAAACACTGGCCGTATACCTCTACTGATCGTCGAGGGGACACTGAATAGTGCACGGTACATCCAAACCGTCATCGAATCCATCGTTCTACCATTCCTAGACCGTCAAGGGAACTTGCTGTTCCAACAGGACAATGCACGTCCGTATGTATCCCGCGCCACCCAACGTGCTCTAGAAGGTGTAAGTCAACTACCCTGGCCAGCAAGATCTCCGGATCTGTCCCCCATTGAGCATGTTTGGTACTGGATGAAGAGTCGTCTCACGCGGTCTGCACGTCCAGCACGAACGCTGGTCCAACTGAGCCGCCAGGTGGAAATGGCATGGCAAGCCGTTCCACAGGACTACATCCAGAATCTCTACGATCGTCTCCATGGGAGAATAGCAGCATGCATTGCTGCGAAAGGTGGATATACACTCTACTAGTGCCGACATTGTGCATGCTCTGTTGCCTGTGTCTATGTACCTGTGGTTCTGTCAGTGTGATCATGTGTTGTATCTGACCCCAGGAATGTGTCAATAAAGATTCCCCTTCCTGGGACAATGAATTCACGGTGTTCTTGTTTCAATTTCCGGCAGTGTATGAAACAAAAGACATTCTGAATGAACTGTTTACCAGTAACGTACATACCTATCGCTTGCCACGGCTGAGGTGGATTGTGGTAAATATCAGTCAGATTCCACAAGGAGGAAGGAAGATTAGAATTTAATGTCCCATCGACCACAGGGTCATTGGAGATGGAGCACAAGCTCGGATTGTTTCAAGGACGGGGAAAGAAATCGGTTGCACCCTTTCAAACGAATCATCCCAAGATTGGTTTGGAGCCATTTAGGGAATTCACGGTAAACCTAAATGTTGATGGCCAGACGAGGATTTGAATCATGTACCTCGCGAATATGAGTCCAGTGTTCTAAACCGTGTGCCACCCGGTTCGGTGCAGACTGCGAGGTAAACCATGTTTTATATGAACCGTACGTTTTTGTATGATCAAACAGCGACGTTCGTACTCGGTACTGCAAAATATGTTGGAACACGAACCAAGTGTTTAATGATGCAAATTAACCATTTCTTGACATTAGTAACTAGCCTCTTATTCACCCCGACACCTTCAGTTCCTGGCCCTAAAGAAGGATCATTGTACGCTCATTTTCTTACGCGACGTGGCATGTCAACTATCAAGAGTCTACTTCATTTCGTAACACCGAGTACTGACGTCGCTGTTTGATTACGATATGTAGGTGGCCGCCGTGCAACAACGCTACGCCGACTACGACAGCAAAGTGATTTCGGTTGAACATTCTGCTCATAAAAGAAGTTCTCTCCTAAACCAGCTAGTTCTCTCTCTTTATTATTTATTTCCACATAAATTTAATTAACAAATTTTTCATTCTTTGGCCAGTTGTATGATTTCACATAGTTATATTTTAATTCATGTACAGTTTCTTCCTTGACCCTTGAAACCGATTTCATTGAATTCGAATAACTGCTCAATCCGTGGAACCTAGTTTATTAGTTGATTTGTATATCATAATAATTGTGAAATGTGAGTACTGATTAAGTTTAGCGTCTTACTTTCTTTCTTACGTCATATACATTTCGGAAATGTCTTATAATTCTTGCGCAATATTCAGTTTTTCGTATTTTAACCATTCTTACATTTCACTAATTATTTTCCTGTGCTCGTAAAGCCGGCCGGGGTGGCCGAGCTGTTCTAGGAGCTACAGTCTGGAACCGCGCGATCGCTACTGTCGCAGGTTCGAATTCTGCCTCGGGGATGGATGTGTGTGATGTCCTTAGGTTGGTTAGGTTTAAGTGGTTCTAAGTTCTAGGGGACTCAGAAGTTAGGTGTCGTAGTGCTCAGAGCCATTTGAAACCTATTTGTGCTCGCAAGTCTTATTCTTCCGTTTTTGTGTATAATCAAACATGTCAAGTGTTTGTGCTATTTACGAGAAAAGCAGTGAAATATTTTCTACATATATAGTACGTTAAGGGGTCCGGTAGCCAATGAAGAACCTGTTATGTTTATTCCAGTACTACTGACTTAGGTATTTTCTTCATTATAACGTTTTTCTGAGACTATAAGGAGCGTGGCCAGGGGAAGCTGAACATGTTCGTGAAAATCTCTTCGGGTTTGCTGCCGGATCCTAAAATCAACTTGACTCGATATTTCGGCGATCCATCTGGTCGCCATCTTCAGGAGAATGCTGCTTGCTGATGAGTCCCGCTGAGAACTAACACCTGGCTGCAAAACGACGTCCTATATAGCCCACCGTGCAGTACACGGCGCGTGCGCCGCCCGTCACAGTTGCTGCCCTTCAAGACAGGGGAGGGGCGCCGCCACTTGTAGAACTTTGCGGCAACGATATATCGCACTCATGGTCGCACCGAAGAACGTTCAATTTTGATGCGGGATAGTACCGGATTCCACGTCCTGCTAAGTGGAAACCCATTGTCTCTATTGATTAAATTATCCGCCAACCTAATTTCAATTGCCTCTTTATAAACACTATTCCAAAAACTGGAAATGTTGGCAACTACCACTGTTTTGGCGGATAATTTAATCAATAGAGACAATGGGTTTCCTCTTAGCAGGACGTGGAATCCGGTACTATCCCGCATCAAAATTGAACGTTCTTCGGTGCGACCATAAGTGCGATATATCGTTGCCGCAAAGTTCTACCAGTGGCGGCGCCCCTTCCCTGTCTTGGAGGGCAGAAACTGTGACGTGCGGCGCACGCGCCGTGTACTGCACGGTGGGCTATATAGGACGTCGTTTTGCAGCCAGGCGTTAGTTCTCAGCGGGACTCATCAGCAAGCAGCATTCTCCTGAAGATGGCGACCAGTTGGATCGCCGAAATATCGAGTCAAGTTGATTTTAGGATCCGGCAGCAAACCCGAAGAGATTTTCAAGACTTATTACGCCGGGAAAGCCTACAAAGTCACATGAACATGTTCGTCTTTAACACGGACATATAACAAAGGAAAAAAATGATTCAAATGGCTCTGAGCACTATGGGCCTCAGCTTCTGAGGACATCAGTCCCCTAGAATTTAGAACTACTTAAACGTAACTAATCTAAGGACATCACACACTATCATGCCAGAGACAGGATTAGAACCTGCGAACGTAGTGGTCGCGCTGTCCCACACTGTAGCGCCTAGAACTGCTGGGCCACTTCGGCCGGCACAAAGGAAAAGAATATTCAAAACAACACTCGGAATATTACACTCCGCTACAAGAGTCAGTTTACAATTGTCAAAAATATGAGAGCTTAATAGCCAGAAATATTTAAGCCTTCCTTAGGGCGAAAAGAGAAATTCCTAATTTAAGGGAACACATTTACATATTAGTAGCAACTATTTCTCGATTTTTATTGAAACAAAAACACTGGCCGTAAACCTCTAGTGATCGTCGAGGGGACACTGAATAGTGCACGGTACATCCAAACCGTCATCGAACCCATCGTTCTACCATTCCTAGACCGTCAAGGGAACTTGCTGTTCCAACAGGACAATGCACGTCCGCATGTATCCCGCGCCACCCAACGTGCTCTAGAAGGTGTAAGTCAACTACCCTGGCCAGCAAGATCTCCGGATCTGTCCCCCATTGAGCATGTTTGGTACTGGATGAAGCGTCGTCTCACGCGGTCTGCACGTCCAGCACGAACGCTGGTCCAACTGAGCCGCCAAGTGGAAATGGCATGGCAAGCCGTTCCACAGGACTACATCCAGCATCTCTACGATCGTTTCCATGGGAGAATAGCAGCCTGCATTGCTGCGAAAGGTGGATATACACTGTACTAGTGCCGACATTGTGCATGCTCTGTTGCCTGTGTCTATGTACCTGTGGTTCTGTCAGTGTGATCATGTGATTTATCTGACCACAGGAATGTGTCAATCAAGTTTCCCCTTCCTGGGACAATGAATTCACGGTGTTCTTATTGCAATTTCCAGGAGTGTATATAAGAACGCTGCGCGAGAAAGTAAGGCCCCAGTTCTCTCCAGACGCTGATTAACGTACTATCTGTGCCGGGAGTCGCGTCGCTTCGGTATCATTGCTATAAACAGCCTCATTTTCGAGTGCAGTGTTAATTCTGGGATGACTTTACTGATCTATCTTCAGTTCGCGTATGTCGTATTTTCACGTACCGCCGCGGGACAGACATTCTACCATCATTGATGAACATTATCATCAAATTATGGCTAGCATTCACTTAAGCATTTAATTTGTTCAGTTATAGTTGCATCAACGCGTTAGACTCTGAACTGCTCTGGTAGTTGGATTGTGTGGATTCTTTTTGGTCTGTGACTTTCAGAATATAGTGAACATTTTTGAAAGAATCATTTTTGATTATGAATCCCAGACAATCACCTAATTCCTCAGAGCTATAAGCTGTAACTATAAGTGTATTTCTCAGATGAAGTGGGCACTAGGAATTCTAATTACAGGCTTCACGTTTTGTTAATCACTTTCTGGTTGCCAATATTGTAGTTAGGGAGCCAGTGTTGAAAACGGCAAACAACAGCATTAAATAAAACATAGGAACATATTTTAATAACAACAAAATTCCATACGCCGCCACACATATTGTGCATCGTTAGGAAAGACATTTCCACATTATATTTTATTCAATCAAATAAAATCCACCCGCCGACCCACACCTGGAACGGTTTTGAGCTTCCGATCTGAGCTTTGTCTGGAAAACACTCTGAACATGTACTTTTTTATTACAATAAAAGCAAATCTTCACGTGACGGGCAATTCTCACGCGAATGTTTAGTAGCACACTGCGGGCATGATTTGATCACTGCAGTTGCTTGCCGGCGCGGCACATGTGGCTGAGAGCTTGGCGGCAGCAGCGTGACCGAGCGCGAGGGCTGTTTACTGCTCCTTGCAGCTCGCCCGGCGGACCAGTTAACCTGACACACTGCTGGCGAAGTTTCAAATGAGTCCTGGGCAAAGTCAAGTGTGTCCTGCCGATCCAATATGTCCATCACTTGTTGAAGGGAGGGATTTACTAGTTTCAAAATCTTTTCCCTTATACGAACATCAGACACGTTCTGTGCAATTGCATCATATAACATAGTATCTGAATAAGGGAGTCTACATTGACACTCAAAAGCACAATACCTAATAAGGCGTTGCAAGGTTGCAACCCAATCCCGGTTAGTCTGACCTGCCGTACGTTTTGTACGAAATAAGGTATACCTTTTCGCAACTACATTGACTGATTCTTTGAAATATGCATCTAATGCAGACAAAATTTCTTCGTAGGACAGAGTTGCTACGTCGCGTCGGGGAAATAATTTGACTATCACACGGTACGTAGTCACGCCGACCGACGATAACGAAAAAGGCTGCCGCTCGTTACCTTGAATTCTGTAGGCGGCTAGATGGAATCCAAATTGGCGTGACGACTCCGTCCAGCTTTCCAGTGCCGCATCAAAAGGTCGAAAAGTGGGTGCAACAGCGTGTTGTGGCTGCGTTAGCGGTGGAGCGGCTCCTGCCGCATCGATTTGCGTCGCACGTTGACCCTGGACGAACTGTCCAAGGGCATCCGGTAAGGCCTGCGTCTACTGATTCTGTAAGCTATAAAATTCGGACAGTACATCTGGAGATTGTGGCGAAGCCATTACACAAGTAAATCAGGGCAATATCGATATGAAGGTGGTTTTGCCTCGTCGCCAATGTTGTGGTGAGCAGGAGAGCCAACACCGTGTTACTAGAGGAGGCCGAAAGGCACGCGATTTAGCTCACGCACGCTTGCGTGAGGTCTAGAACATGACAAGGAAATTAGAATTTAGAAACAACGGACGTAGCTGGTGGAATACTTAACTTTAATCCATTAATGATGAACGTCGCTCTTGACGGTACATAGTTCAAAATATCAATAGTAACTGATAATGTCGCCTTGCTAGGTCGTAGCAAAAAAATGGTTCAAATGGCTCTGAGCACTATGGGACTTAACTGCTGTGGTCATCAGTCCCCTAGAACTTAGAACTACTTAAACCTAACTAACCTAAGGACATCACACACATCCATGCCCGATGCAGGATTCGAACCTGCGACCGTAGCAGTCGCACGGTTCCGGACTGCGCGCCTAGAACCGCGAGACCACCGCGGCCGGCAGGTCGTAGCAATTGACGTAACTGAAGACTATGGTAAACTATCTTCTCGGCAATTGAGAACGTGAGTAGGCAGTGAACCATCGCTAGCAAAGTCGGCTGTACAACTGGGACGAGTGCTAGAAAATCTCTCTAGACCTGCTGTGTGGCGGGGCTCGGTCTGCAATCACTGATAGTGGCGACACGCGGGTCCGACGTATACTACCGGACCGCGGCCGATTTAAAGGCTACCACCTAGCAAGTCTGGTGTCTGGCGGTGACACTACACCTATATCTCCCAGTCTTTTCCAAGTACACCGGTTCCTCTTGTGATTCTTGAACAGGTTACTAGTCATTATAATCAGAAATTTATTACAGGATCCAGATAGTCTTTGTTTTCTCTCATTTCTCGTATCAAGCCCACTTTCTCCCTTAAGCCTTTCTTCCACTGCTTTCACTATAACCGCATTCGCTTGCACCTTGACTATTAGATTTCCACACCACCTTACGTACTGAATCACCTTTGAATACCCTCAAAAACTTACTCTCTTCATCTTCTTCCTGTGACGTAAGCATGAATATGAAAACTATTGATTTTGGATTTGGTTATATTTCGTATCTGACGAGAAGAACTCTGTCACTAAACTGCTCTCAGTGATTCAGTCTCTGCTCTACTTTCCTATCCATACAGAAATCTGTTCCCATTATATTTTTCTCTGCTTGTGCTGATGTTACTCTGTAATCATTTGATCAGAAATCCTTGTGAACTTTAGATTTCACTTCAAGAACTTCCATTATATCTGTATGAAGCCACAGCATTTCCCTTTTTCTATTTTCTGTCCTCTCTATCAAGTCCATACATGAAAGGCATTCCACACGCTACCCTTTCGTTGCTTATTCAATGTTTTTCATGATCATCTTCCCCTTTGTAGTTACCTCCCAGAGACATGAACTGGTGCATAGACTGGCATCTTTTGCCATTTCAGAGATCATCATCACACTCATTTACAGGCAACATGTCCTGTGTACGCACATAAAGCGACTTTGTTGTTGTTGTTGTTGTTGTGGTCTTCAGTCCTGAGACTGGTTTGATGCAACTCTTCATGCTACTCTATCCTGTGCAAGCTTCTTCATCTCCCATTGCCAGTCTCCATTTTATTTTCCTCTCTACTTCGACCATCATCGGTGTCTTTAACGCAGTGATTTCTACTGCCTTCAGCATCCTCATGCCGTTAATCACTGCTAGTATTCCGCCTTTTAGGTGCATTTTCCCACATCAAAGGCAACGGAGCATCCTGAAACTATGGCCTCCACTCTGCTGTGCTTGATTCGGTCATTGGTGTAATCAGAGTGAGTTCTTTGACCGGAATTCTTCGGCTAACGTTGTTGACGTTTTTTCTTCACAATCTTAGCAGATGCTGGGTTCGAACCTCGCTCCCAGTACGGTTAGTTTACTGGTCTATTTTTTTCGTCCTTGTTCGCATTGTTTGGTCTGAGCGGACGTCACATGACACTTCTGCAAGATCACCCGGGTTCTGTTATTACACATCGTAGCCACTCATCTGACTGAACACGCTAAGATACTCTGCCAGCATCCTAGACCACAGTTGCCATTATCTATGGAACGTTGATCGTACTGAAGCGTGAAGCTCTTCAATTAAGTGAAGCTCTTCAATTAAGTGAAGCTCTTCAATTAAGTAATTAGGAAGATGATATGGGAAGAGATCGTAAGTGTATGGAGGTCGTGTAAGGGCTTGTCAGCGCAACTTCTGCAGTATAGTGAAACAACCGCGTAACACGTGGGCCCAGCTACGTACCCCTAGCTCAAGCGATATTGACGAATGAAACTCGTTTATGAAAAATGTTTAAATGGTTTGAGTTACATGCAATCATTAATACGTTTATGCGCAAGGAGACTTGTTTTGGGAAAATATTTAGATACATTTTATGAGTCAGAACAACCAGTATATAAACAAACAGCTAGAACAATTCATGTCGAGTGTAATATTGTAATAAATTAGTATCTAAATGACAGATTAATTAACAGAAGGTACAGGTTCTTCCTCACAGTGGGCGAAAGACATTGTCGAGATGTCAAACAAACCAGTACACATCCAAGAGAAAGTCTAGTCTCTAGACAATCTCGAACTGAATGTTGTTGTCCACCACAGTAAACTAGTCAATTTTCGAGGTAAAATATTTATAGCAGCAGCAAGCTGTAAAACTGATTGACACAGCTATCACTATACCACTTCACAGTGGAAGGATAATACGGAAGTATCATAAGCTTCTTACGCAATGACATCCTTAAGTATAACAGCCCATTGAAACTAGTGAGCGAGTCAACTGCCAGGAATATTTACCCACAATTTCTTTAGCGATGTCTTATAATAAGGATGAGATAAGGATTCTTTTCAACACAAGTATGAGTTAACAACTCCAAGCAACAGTTTCCTGTACTTGGAAGAGGAATTTTTGAAGAAATATGGAGTCTCTTCATAGACATGTTGTATTACATTATTTCGTTTTCATGGTTCAAGAATACATACGAACCGAATGTGGTCAAGCTTTACCACACAATAAACGTTGAAGTGAAGTTGCCCCGCAAAACAAGCATTTCTGCGTAAGCTTTGGAATCAAATGGTTTAAATAATGCAGGCTGCTTCACGGACAAATCGGTATGTGATCTTATTAGACTGAATACCTCGCTCAGATGTTTGTGGTATGTTTTGAGGATATTAGATGTGTCACTATGAAAATTAAACAAGAAATGATGTTGGTTCGAAGTGCAATGGATAATATGTCTTACATTCAAATAGAGATTAATCCCAAAAGTAATAAAACTGATTTGGGAAAGCTGCTACAGAAAATGCCTAAAATGTCTTTAATAGATGAAGGGGGTTAGAAATTTTTACAGGTAACTAATTCAGGTGTTCAGCTGGCGTTAATTTAGGTTTTGGGTGTACTTTGTCGGTACCCTGTTTTACTTCTAGCTTCCCACACAGGCCATTAAAACAGCAATTCAGCTAGAACATCTGAATTCGTTCTTCTTGGGCTGCAAACAGACAGAAGTGTATAGCTTGACATATACGCTGGATAAAGGAAAGGCTGTGAGAAATATTTCAAAGTAGGACTAAGATGTGGGGCAGCGTTGTGGCCAAGCTGGTGGTGAGGCCGAGCGGCCATTGACAATGAGAGGATTAACGTAGTTTGCTCTAGTAGCAATGGAAGTAGGGCCAGGAGCTCGGCAGTTCTGAAGTAAATGAATATGAGGACTGACAAGAATCCAAGACTGACGACATTGTTAAACGTGTTTATATTCTTAATGATTTAAGAAAAATGGATTCTTTGCTTCCTGCATGTTGAGTAGTCTTACGAATCTCATTATTTAAATATGTCACCACAATGAGTTCTCCACATTCATACAACAAAATGAACAAATACGGCGTTCTTCTGTTAAGTATCTCATTTGTTTTAAATTAATTCTTCCTTTTTTTTATAAGATCATGTGTGCTAAATTCATATTTATTTATCCAACTTGAATCGTTTATTTGGAGAATATTTCGTTTAGTTGAGATTGAAACGTTATGAAATAAGCTTTTACTGCAAATGTATGTCTAATTTGTAGGATTCGTAGTACTAAAATGGAGTTCCATTTTGTCTTTTTATGACATTGTCAGAAAGTCATGGTTTTTGGTAGAGGTATCTAATCTTCATTAGCAGGAGCAGTGGATCACTGGAGAATATCCGTATGTGGAAGTACTCTTGAGCACAACAAAGACATAAGGATACTTCTGTGTAGATGGGACAGCACGAAACTTTTACTTTGATTTTAAGCTATGGTGGACATAAAGTGTGGTAATATACTTCATGTGATGGGTAAATTTTATACGATTTCTGTTTTTGGGCCATGGAGATGCTGTATTACATTTACGAGGGAGTTACCGCATGCTTCGTCCGCAATTATTGCAATGCCTTGGTTTGTCCGGTGGGAGTTTTAGATGTACATTACGTATATGGGGACAACATTTTCCCTCGACAATTACGCTCCACTTGACAATCACGGACATGTTCAACCACCGAGTTAAAAAAATAGATTTCTGATAGCTCTTGGGAATAGATTACTAGGATATACATTACCACTAAGTACTAGAACCAAAGTTGGCTATTACAGTAATAGCACTTGTTCGTAAGCGTCTGAATGAAGTAGTCTTCTGAGTCACAATACGTTTGAACATACGCAGTCTTCCGAGTCACACTACGTTTGAACATCAAATATACGTTCGGGCAGTCCCTGAAACCACTCGGGTCTGAAATCATTATATCCAACTACAGTCCAGGCGTACCGAAAGAAATCTGCGACGACTAGTGAACAAAACTAATTGAGTAGAACATACATCAGCAGCGAAACGAATCCAGTGACAAAGGTGTGTTAGGCCGTTATTAAGACTTGGAGAGGATGAAAGATTCAGCTAATCAGTTGCAAATAGAGCTTGATTAAAACAGTTGACCTAGTTTCCTATAGATTTGCCATTGTTTCCATCAGAAGGTATAATTAATCCTAAGAATTAAATTACTCATTAAGAAAATATTTTAAACAAAACGAAGCAGTAAAAAAAGTGTAAAATAAGCGTAGTCCATTGTTGTTAGGTTACATGCTGATAAAGTACACTGAATAAAGCCTAACTGCTCTTCTCACGAAATAATCCCAAACTATAACTTACTGCATAAACTTACTCTTGTGGTTGTGCCCTTGTAATATTTTGTGGTTCCTGGCTGGATGAGAGGAGGGTTGTATGATAGATGGGCGGCAGGTTTCCTCTCACTACAATACAAAATGCGAACATGGTTAAAATACAATTTATTACAGAAACCAGATGAGTTCTTAACTTCAGTGATGTCCAATCTGAAGTTTTGTGGTTAACAGCAAACAAATAACGTGTACTATTTCTTGAATCTCGTCCGTGTTCATAGTATAACTATTTTTAATGACTAACGTTCCCTCAAAGGTACCTAAGCTGCGAGGCGACGACTATCACTGTGGAAGACTGGAGCAAAGTGCGACGTATTGAGGTGCAATGCGAACTGAGTCCCGATGCGACGTGCTGAGGTAGTGACGCTGAGAGATTAAGACAGCTCGTTCGGTGGCGGCGACCTCTATGCACGCTGCCCAGGGGCGTTATCGGCACTTAGTCTGGGGTTGTGTCTTGGTCTTCTCTTGTCGCAGGAGCACTTCGTTCAGCGTCTGCTATACAGCGGTAGTAGTGGCGGCCGGTGTGCTGACGAAGGCGTACCCCAGCACACATATCATTTCATGTGTGAAGATAAATGCCAAGTGCTGTGGCCCATCAACATAAGCCTCTTGTTTACGTAAAAGACTTATATACATTAAAACGTAATGGTAGCATATGGATTACAGCAATAGTCACGTGACAAGTAGCAAAGGGCAAGTGCTCAAATGTACAGGTTCTAGCACTAAGGTGAGCTACATGCAGAACGAGCTTAATTTGTATGCATAAGAAATGCAAACTGGACTCTGTTGACTAGTTGATGTAAATTACTACAGAAAAGAAAATCGTGTCTTGTGTAAGGTCACTTTTAATCTGAAACGATACAAAATGGAGACAGTAGCTTGTAACAGAGTATAATTGTAACCGCATTTCACATGTGTAAAACATTACAATAAAAGTAATATATACTGTGGGGAAGGGTTAAGGGGTGACAATAAATTAAAATTTTAAAATATATCATTCTTAAAGTGAAGAAACTTTCGCTTAGTGTTAGAGAAGCTTAAAACAGCTGAAATAGAAAAGCCAAAGAAACTCAGATCAGGCTCAGAATATTACAGGAATGTATCAGGAAGACAGTGAATAATGCTATATACAAATAAATATTGTCACACAAGTGAAAACGGTGTTAGATCACTGTACTCATCGAATCCAGGACAATTTAGTGCAGGAGGGAAGCGTGGAGGGTAGAATTCGTAGAGGGAGACCGAGGAATGAATACACTAAGCAAATTCGGAAGGATGTTGGTTGCAGTAGTTACTCGGAGATAAAGATGCTTGCACAGGATAGAGTAGCAAGGAGAAATGCATAAAACCCGTCTCTGGACTGAAGATTACAACAACAACAACTCACAGAAATTAGCGGTGACTGGTAAGCCGATGCTACACGGTCCTTGAGCAGTGGCTGGAAGCCATTGAGGGAGTCACAAGCAAATGCTCTGCAGGAGAAGTGTTACATACATTGACACCGTTCTGTCCCAGCAGATGTTCTTCATATCTGACTTGAATAGCCCTTCCGGTCTGTCTTAATGACTACTAGTACATACCATTTTGTAAATGCGAGTTTGTAAAAGGATCTTCAGTTTCTAGTGTGTGAACTTAAGTTTTCATCAAAGTATCGTCAGTGAAGCAGAAACCTTACAGTCCTATTTTTTTTTTAAAGTGGATCATCTTTTAATACCTAATGATATTTCCTAACGGTGGTATATGAAGAAATTTGCCACTTTTGTCTAACTACTGTTTCGTTTATTACCTCATCAAGTTGAGAACTTTGATTATTAAGAACCCTTTCGAGTACGCCCTGTTCGTAGCCATTATTGCTGTCAATTTCTTTCAGGAAATTGTTGAGAAAAGGTGACGTTCTTAAAGCGCGATGTATTGCGGAACGGAAAACGGATACTCTATGAGTCTGCGGGTGGAAAGCGTCTGCAGAAATAATATTGTCGGAATAGGCCTACAATAAATATAGAAGAGAACACTGTTACTCTTTATGGATAATTTCAAATGAAGAAAAATCAGTTGAGCATTCTCATTTTGAGCTTCTTCAGTAAATTTAATTTAGCTATGAAAACTATTAAAAATGTCAAGCTATAGTTCCCAGTTTTTATATGTGACACGCTGGAAGGGCAACCGGGGTCAGGCATGAGGAGCATCTGCTGGTAAAGAAAGATGGCAATGAACGTAAATCTTATCAAAGCATTTACGTATTTCTTATAATTCTGCGAGAAAACTGAAAAAAAACAGTGATTCTATGTAAACAGGTAAATGGACTGGAAATTAGTTTTATTAGAAGATCTTGAAATATTTAAGCAGTTAGCTGACGGATATTAGCACCCTGAATAATCACCAGCAGCTGGGAACTGGTGTGTTATATCTCATGGTGACACTTCGCGGCTATTACTTGTGGTGTATATTTACATTTATCTTGTGGATCTGTCGAGAGCCTGAGCTGTCCTGTTACGATGTGCAGGACCATACTTGCATTTACTTCTGGAAATGGGTATTTCCTGAACATGAGATATGTCATGATGACGCTTCGAGTCGATTACTTGTCGAGTTTAGCATCGATCGCTTGTCGTCCATATTTGCATTTATTTATCTTACAGATCCGTCGAATAAATAAGCTTTCCCGATAGGATGTGCTAGTGCCTATTTACATTTACGGCCTCGAGTTCAATAATTTTCTTTGGATTTAGGAACTATCATTGCGTACCGACAGTGAGAGAGAGAGAGAGAGAGAGAGAGAGAGAGAGACAGAGAGAGAGAGAGAGAGAGAGAGAGAGAGAGAGAGACAGAGAGCTCAGTGTTCTGTAACGCGTTGCGCTTCTCTTTTTCTCGTATTCAGTTATTAACATGGAATCTAGAAGTATTTTGGTTTGAGATCTAGCTGAGAGAGGCCGTGTATTTAGAGATTGCCGTGTTGTGTAATTTGTGGTATTGTCAAGAGCCGCCATCTTAGACTTTTTCAGAATCCCGAAGGTTATAGCAACACTGCGAGAATGCTATTAATGTACACCCCTGGAAATTGAAATAAGAATACCGTGAATTCATTGTCCCAGGAAGGGGAAACTTTATTGACACATTCCTGGGGTCAGATACATCACATGATCACACTGACAGAACCACAGGTACATAGACACAGGCAACAGAGCATGCACAATTTCGGCACTAGTACAGTGTATATCCACCTTTCGCAGCAATGCAGGCTGCTATTCTCTTATGGAGACGATCGTAGAGATGCTGGATGTAGTCCTGTGGAACGGCTTGCCATGCCATTTCCACCTGGCGCCTCAGTTGGACCAGCGTTCTTGCTGGACGTGCAGACCGCGTGAGACGACGCTTCATCCAGTACCAAACATGCTCAATGGGGGACAGATCCGGAGATCTTGCTGGCCAGGGTAGTTGAATTACACCTTCTAGAGCACGTTGGGTGGCACGGGATACATGCGGACGTGCATTGTCCTGTGGGAACAGCAAGTTCCCTTGCCGGTCTACGAATGGTAGAACGATGGGTTCGATGACGGTTTGGATGTACCGTGCACTATTCAGAGTCCCCTCGACGATCACCAGAGGTGTACGGCCAGTGTAGGAGATCGCTCCCCACACCACGATGCCGGGTGTTGGCCCTGTGTGCCTCGGTCGTATGCAGTCCTGATTGTGGCGCTCACCTGCACGGCGCCAAATACGCATACGACCATCATTGGCACCAAGGCAGAAGCGACTCTCATCGCTGAAGACGACACGTCTCCATTCGTCCCTCCATTCACGCCTGTCGCGATACCACTGGAGGCGGGCTTCACGATGTTGGGGCGTGAGCGGAAGACGGCCTAACGGTGTGCGGGACCGTAGCCCAGCTTCATGGAGACGGTTGCGAATGGTCCTCCTCGATACCCCAGGAGCAACAGTGTCCCTAATTTGCTGGGAAGTGGCGGTGCGGTCCCCTACGGCACTGCGTAGGATCCTACGGTCTTGGTGTGCATCCGTGCGTCGCTGCGGTCCGGTCCCAGGTCGACGGGCACGTGCACCTCCCGCCGACCACTGGCGAGAACATCGATGTACTGTGGAGACCTCAAGCCCCACGTGTTGAGCAATTCGGCGGTACGTCCACCCGGCCTCCCGCATGCCTACTATACGCCCTCGCTCAAAGTCCGTCAACTGCACATACGGTTCACGTCCACGCTGTCGCGGCATGCTAACAGTGTTAAAGACTGCGATGGAGCTCCGTATGCCACGGCAAACTGGCTGACACTGACGGCGGCGGTGCACAAATGCTGCGCAGCTAGCGCCATTCGACGGCCAACACCGCCATTCCTGGTGTGTCCGCTGTGCCGTGCGTGTGATCATTGCTTGTACAGCCCTCTCGCAGTGTCTGGAGCAGGTATGGTGGGTCTGACACACCGGTGTCAATGTGTTCTTTTTTCCATTTCCAGGAGTGTATTTAAGAAGATTTGTTTATTACCTGGAACAATATTCAAACTATAATGGTTTTCACTCATAAAGGCGTAATTTATGATGCTTCTTCCAAGATTGAGTGCTTTTAAATCACTACGTATTGCGACACTCTATAGACTCTCGGATTGTTTGGACGATGGTTTCAATGCTTAGAACACCACGTTATTCTATTTTTCTGTTTTTCAAAATTTTCTGGGTCGTATCTTACCAGTTTCCAAACGAAAACATTGTTATCGCAGAAGGACAATATCCGAGTGAACTGCAAAGAGCTCTTTACCAGATCATTTATGTTACAGGATGACAATGTAACTTGTCACCGAAATCTTCGAGTACCAGAAGACGAATTGGGTAATTTATTACTTACTTTTCCGAACAGATTTACTGTGCCACTTGATGAGTGCACTATAGTATTCTACAGACTAGATCAGGATCGTTTCCAGACTCCCCATTCCTTCCAAAGTCATTAAAGTAGAGTTAATCACGAAATTAACTTTTACTTTACTATGAGAAAAAATTAGATTTTTATTGAATGGGATTTCCTGAACAAGCAATTAAGGAAATTAACTTCAATACCTCATCTTTATTTTTCCCGGTATTTTACTGTCAATATACTGCAGAATGCATAAAAATTACAAAATCTATGCAGAATGCATAGATTTTGTAACTTTTATCTAATTGTGTACCTTAATTATTCTTTATTGTTTATTGACATACGTATTATATTTTGTTTCAGTAACATGCGATGAACTTCGGGTGACATGAGTTGCCGTGCGACGAGCTCAGTTACTGGCGAATGTCTCCTCATAAAAGAAATACACACAAGCAAGAGCTTCTCAAATTATCTCACCTCTTTTTCAGTTCACTCAAGTAGATCTCAAACTGATTGGTATAAGTAAGTTGAATGATTTTCACTCAGTATTTAGAGAAGTATTAGTAATTATGTTAAGGCCAAATCGAAGTGACTTGATTTGGTATTATCTATCAGTGTACAGAAAAGCTGTATATTACCGTGAGGTTTGGTCAACTCCAATTTGCTAGTAAGAAGCTCGGACATTAATTCTGGATAGATAGTGGATATCACTAAATATGTGGAACAGTTCGTTAATATTTTCAGGTGGTTTCATATCCGTGCTATGTGTTTATTATATGGGTGTCGAGAAATAATCGTACCCTTGCACCTTGACATCACAAGGAAGGGGCTGCAATAGGGACATGTAGGTGGCTGTCAGGTCCCACTGAATCATCTTCTTCTGCTGCTTGCTCCACAGAATTGAGAAGGAACTTTGACGAAACGACAAACATGCACATTAAAGGCATAGCCTTTAATTATCGCTTGTCTTTAGCTGCATTAGACTCTGTATTAGGAATCGCCTTAAGGAGTCAGCTCATGTTATTCGTAGATCTCTTATTAATTGCTGTAGTCACACGCGAAGAGCATATTCAGTTACGACCTGAGGATGTTAAGTTAATTCTAAGAAAATGCTGCCAGGCTCTGAGAAAATAAGAGCTACAAAGAATTTTACAGTTCCTTACACCAACAAGCAGTTGAAAGGCTTTCGTGCTCTGTCTTCATTTTCCCATCGCTTCCTTGCTGACCAATCCATGAATTCAGTAGTATTATTAAATCTGCTTCGAAAAATGCGCTGTGGCAACGGACAGTTATATACATATGAAAGTGCCTTCAACGACAAGAAACTAGCTCATTTTGAGGCAAAGATTGTATACCATCCTAACATGTCACTGTAATTCTGACTAATGCATACTCATAATCGGTCGGACTGGGGGCTTATGTCCATCAAACACGAATCTCAGAAGGGTAGGCAACATCCTGTCTAATTGGTTTTGTAAATCAAACCTTACTAACTGCACGAGATCATATACAGAAATTAAGCAGGAAGTATTATCTGTTGTCTAGGCGTTTCAGAAAGTTTCATTATTATTTATAAAGCACACAAACAATATTTTACTGAGATCACGAGGAACTAAGTTTTTTACGAACGTGAAAACTCTTGCGTGAAGACTAATGAGGTGGACGTTCACTTTACAGGAACAGAATTTCACCATAGTTTATATCAGCAGAAAAGATTCTTTCACTGCCGAAGCTTCGTTGGACGGTCTTTAGAGGGTACAGTTTGATATACTTTATGAAAACGTCCAAAAGTGCCTCGATTAATTTATTACCTCGTTTATTCCCGTGTATCGGGCCACAGACATTGACACAAATAAATGCTAGTTTTGTTCTGAATGAGTAAATGCAGTAATCCTCTGCTGGGATTTGCTGGGATTTGCCTTGTACCTTCAAACTGATGTCTGTAAAATAACAGCAGGTTCCTATTTTACTTACTCACTTTACGACAACATTTTGAATGTTATATGTTTTAACTGGAGAAACACAATTGCGTGTGCAAGTATTAAACGAATCCTGGTACCATACAGAGGCAAAACCAATTGGCTGCTTATTTCTTGAGCTGAACAGGTTCATGAGTAAGTATTGTCAAACAAATTGACCAAATTGATCGACTATGTGAATAATCTGAAGGATATAATAAATAATTTCACATTCATATCAACTCAACCTACCCTATCCAAACAGATGTACAAAAAAGAAGAAAGAAATGCTGTCAACAAAATCTGAAGGCCCCCAGTCGGAAATAACGACTGATGAACTTGACATAAATCCCAGGCAAAGTAAACCTCAGTACAACAGGAGGTTACGTATTCAGAAATTTTCAGCTCAAAAAGGATATGGCTGAGGATACACCCATGGCCCAAACTGTTAAGCAAGACAACCAAGGAATGGGAACTGCGATATGTGGGACCCTTCATAAATCTGTGAATGCCACATCATAGTTCATGTTTATTAGGACACCAAGAGACTATGTCAAAGGCCTATGCCCCCATCAGGACATGAAGAAGAACCATGAATGATTGTATACAGCATGACGAACATGATCTGTTGTTGTTGTTGTCTTCAGTCCTGAGACTGGTTTGACGCAGCTCTCCATGCTACTCTATCCTGTGCAAGCTTCTTTATCCCCCATTACGTACTTCAACATTATCTATAATGAAGTAATAAGATGTGTTTATTAGTGAACTATAAGTTGTTAGAATACAATGCTCAGTTCTATTGTCACTAGGACTTGTGATGTATCTACATTATGTCCATAGCATTATGTCCATATATACCCATTCTTTTCGTGAATTATGTGAATATTTATCTTACTCAATAAGTAAATATGATACATGTGCTTGATGACTTTCTTTGAATTTTCAGTTTTGTATCTTTACAGGTATGATGCTGTACTAATATTTGGAATTTAATTTCCTACCATGATAAATCTGAATGCAAAGATATGCCACTTAAAGAAGAGATTTAAGCCATAGGTTGAATCCTTTCTCGATTGACACATTAAGAAACTAGTGGTCTTCACTGGAATATAGATTTCTACAATTGCAAAAGCAAGCAAGCTGAATTTCTCTCAGGATGGAGGTACTACGTTGTGTGCCACTTACCTATTAGTTTTCAACTAACACAGATGGTGCATGGTTTGGGTATCTTGACATGTGTGTTTCTTTAGCTATTTTTCCAATTTTTGAGCCGTATACACGTTTTATAAAATATGCTGGATGTTGGTAGATTACACTTGAATTCTGAGTTGTGTATCCAGATGGTCAATGGTACTCAACTAACGGTAATGTAATATGTTAAGTACATCGGGTAATGTAGGAGCCACAAACTCAGTGAATTAGTTGGATGAAAGTGAACAAACAGCAGTGAACTTTTTATCGAGAGGTGTCGTTTCTTTTAAATGCTCTGTCATGTAAGGATCAAGTTAGTTTACAGTGTTTTGACTGTGCATTTGAGCTAAATGCGTGAATTGCGAGCTTCTCCAGTCAACTGCGGACAATATACTACAATATACTACAATTCGTTGTCGCCTATAAAATACTCACAGTGATAAGTGTTCCGACTCTCGTGATTTGTGTGTGGGTCTGTAGCAGTACCATGATCAACCAGTGACAACTGAACAGTTCATCATTGGTTCACGAAGAGAGAGAGAGAGAGAGAGAGAGAGAGAGAGAGAGAGAGAGAGAGAGAGAGAGAGAGTGAGAGAGAGGGAGAGAGAGAGAGCGAAATATAATCGGTGTATTACTAAACAGTGCAGATTGCGAGTCATTGTGAATTTAAAGGTATTCAGTCCTTTCGAATCTCAAAAGGCAGGACAGTAACAGAAGGAATGACTTACGTTAACCAACCTATACTCTTCCAGCAATTTAACCATGAAAAAATATTTATGTGGCTGGATTGCTTTCATGGCTATGTGCATAGTATGGTCCTCTTTTATTCATGCTTTCTATGTTTTTGTATCTTTTGTGTTAGTTATCCCGCATAGTTACGACATAACTTAAATATATTTTTCCCCTCGGATTTATATTAAGTTGTGAGTTGTATTATCAGAAGCTGTTATATGTCTTCGCAGTTTCTCCCGTGACAGCATTCAGTGAGATCTGTTACTGGTTGCACGAGAAAGTTATTCGTGTAGTCCAGCTTCGCCCTGTTGAGATATACGCAGCATTGTACAGCCATACGGTAACCTACAGAGCAATTGCGACAAACTGGTGACCCTGACGCAATTACCTCTAATATCACGGAATTCATGGTGTTCACGAAGGAAATTTGCAAAGTGACCGACGCATGCGTATGACTAATCCCTCTGCGTCGCGACTGGGTGTATGGCTGCTACGTTTCTAGCCACACATAAAGGAGTGTAGTTTGCGCGGTGGAGGCCAGTTTTTCCTATTCGGTAATTTCGGGAGACGCTATCGAGTTTACACTGGCTTAAGTCAATAAGATCGCTAGTACCCAGCGGAAGAACAACATGTAATTACCTCACCGTCAGAGGCTAAATCCTACGACCGGTTTAGCGCGAAATCGATCCAGCGAGTGCCATCAACGCAGGAAGAGCGATTATGACAGGTTGTCACCTGAGAAGACATCTGAGACAGAAAACCTTCACAGTACTAACAGCATCTACGAAACAAAGTGGACGCGGCATCAGTGCGAGATGAATTACAGTTTGGTCTTCCGATTCAATACTGAAACCATCGACAGAAGATATAACAGCTAATGACGAATCTCTTGAAGTACCACGGCTCAATAATAGATTGCGCCAGCTCACTCGTTCCCGAAATAACAAAATGTGGTAGCAATGGGTGGATTAAGTGACGGACCATGAGTTGTGTGCCTTGTGCTACGATCCTACTAGGTCTCACGTTGCAACTATACACCACTATAATTCACTCAGCTGCCTTGCGCGATGCAGAATGTTGCTCCACAAATTAACAAATGCAGCAACGATTAGCTGTAATACAAGCCAAATTGAAGACATTGCTCTCGACACTGCATTATCATGTTATCGAAGATGATATTCGGAGGGTACGGAACTGCACCAGTTGTTTAGAGAATGAGGGTAATCACTAAACTGTTACATGGACAGGTATTTCAAACAGATCAAGAAACAATAGCAGTACGTGGATATTTGTTGAAAGTGGGACGTTAGCTCTTTACTAAAACACATAGGCCTCAAGATAGAGTAGGTCTCCACTCTGACAAATTAGAGGATCAAACGAAGATGGGCAAAATAGCCAAAAGTTAAACCCCGCTGTATTCCGTGACAAACGCTGAGAAAGAACCACATATAGTCCTCAGGTGTAAAGAGGAAGTGCTCAGAGTTTCATTGCCATCTGCGTCCGAGTAGCGTCATGTTAGGATGAAGAAGAATTCGCATACCAGTAAATGGATTATTGGGAGAAGTACTATGCGATGTTCATTGCATCACGTTCAGACATAGCGTGTGTACTTGGCGTTAGCCAACAGGCATCAGATATTTCTTCACGATGAAAGGAGGAGTCAAGTAGTGTTGCAGAATCAAACGATATGTTTCTTGAGACATGTGCCATACAACAAACACATACGTACCCACCTGAGGAAGGCAAGAAGGTCTAGTACTGAATGTCCTGTCGAGAACGAAGTCATTCGAGACTCAGGGTCGTATTAAGGAAAGATAGGGAAGAGAATGGTTCCTGTCCTTTCATAGGAACTGTGTTAAGCGGCCTAAAGAAATTACAGAAAACTTAAGTAGTTTGAGGAAGATATTTCTGAGATTGTACGTTTCGACCACAGCGGGAAACTCGTTTTAGATGTTGAAAATTTGGTGGACCGAGAGATGAGGAATACGTGGGAAACGCTGACAAGAAGAAGGAACAAGATGAAAACGTACATGTACGGAATAGAGACTGGAATCCATCTCGCATATAATCGAGGACGTTGGTTGCTAGTTCTGCTCTGAGAAGAGGAGGTTGACACACATGAGGAATCGTGGCGGGTCGGAACAAACTAATCAGACGGCTGATGACTCAAAAAAGTAGTAGATGATCAAGGACTTCAGGAGTCCTTACTGACACTTAATCAGGCCATTCTAGGTCACATTCACCTTGAAAGCGGCCACAGATATTCAAGATAATCAAATGACCCTGATGGCCATGGGTGACTTCTTCGATGACCTTAAACTCATAACGTCAGCAGTCAATCCATCAGTTATTCGATCAATCAATACGTGACAATGGAAAGCACCGTCCCACTCCAAATTCACCTTTCCTCCTGCACCACCCCTTTCTCCAACGGATCAGAGCGAGGTATTAGAAAATAGTTCAATTGTGCTAGTCGAAATTTAAAAATAACACTCTCCCTTCAACACCTCCATTGAAAGGTATATACACAGAGTATAAGTTTATATTGTACACAGAGATGGTCAAATGTACCATCGATTGTGTAGCGTCACTGCTCGCCACCAATCTCAGGATCCAAGTGTTAAGGGTAATGTGTTAGGGTATCTTTAGATCAGGATAAATATGCAGGACTCTCAAGTGTAAAGACGTATTGTATCTGAAGTGTGTTGGATATATACTTACTCGTTATGAGCAGTAGCGAATTCTTATTTGCTGATATCGTACTGGAAATAATTAAGAACAGTTGTTTCCATGTAAAAATAAAATAAAAAGAAGTAAACAAACATACATTCTGAAGTATTGAGGATATGTAACATGTCACAGAAACTGAAGAAACAAATGTAACAAACGTTATTCTTCGTCATACACTAACTACTTTTATCTTGCAGGTTTTACAGGAAGTATAGTGCAGACTCACATATATATGCTTACACTAATCACATTTTTATAGAAATATCAAGAATGACTTGAGTTAACGACTTTTATATGTTTGCTAAATATAAGTTTCAATTTGATTACAGTAATATTCTATGAAGTGATAATAATGAGGACACAATCATGCTCTACTACTGATAACAATGATTATATGTGAATGATAAGGTAAAGAAAAGTGATGATCCAGTGGTCACACTCATATAATGAGAAATGTTTTCGACAATTTGAAAATAATGAAAACACAATAATGGATTAAGTAGATACAGATACTAACTGTTGCAGAAGAACCTGAAATAACTTGGTACACAGATATATTGCTTCTTGTATTACAAAGAAAAGAACTTGCTTCTCAATGGTAGAGTAGTCATGCATGTTCTGCTTCATACATTCCATTTTTATGTTGTTACATGATGTACACCGACATTCAGCATCTGCTGATATCACTTTGTTTGCATTATCTATGCCGTTAAAAATTCTAGCATAATAATATCCCCATGCTTTACAGGCACAACGAGACATTTCTCTTCAACGATTTTTTTCTTTGTTATGCTTTGCAATCTATGCTTATACTATATGCTTCCAGATGTTAGGTAATTCTGAACTCTTTAACATTTTTAGGTCTATGCTTAAAATTGTATCGTGACCACACATTTTTATTTGATGATTATGGACAATAATGATTTTCTTTTGCAGCAAAAGTGCAATTTCCTTTATCTTCTTCCTACTTTTCCCAGTAGTTATGCGCTTTCCTTACATCTGATATTATTACTTTATTTTTACTTCTCTGTAAGAGATATATTACTTATGTACAGTCAGTATTTGCAACAAATGTCACTTTCAAATCCCACGTACTGTAGAAATATTCTACTATACTGATCTTTCTTATAAGCTCTGACATTGTATAAGCTGATTACTTATGAACTACACATTTTGTCATTTATTACTGTCAATCTTCATGTACTGTCTTCTAGAACTATTGCACGTACACATTAAGTTTTCAAGTCTACTTACTGGCACAGCCACTGTTATTCTATATGTAACCATTCCTTTTCTGCAGACAGTCACTACCAGTAAATACATATATCACTAGCTAACTACTAGAATCACTCAACTAAGAGTCTATAACCTACTCTGTGTAGTATATTATTCAATACTGAACTTGACCACAATTTCTTACTCTTACATTGATGGTTCCGCCATAAATAATGCACTTGTTACCTGCATAGGTCCCTGATTTTGTATTAATATCCACTACTGACAAGCTTTGCAGTCTTAAAAGCATTTAATGCCTCTTTGGGTGCGAATTTCTCTTTATGCTACTGTCCTTCTCTACCTAACCCACTGAGATGGTCATGAAACATACTTGTCTGCACCAAAATGAACATAATCAAGTTTACTGATGTGGCCGATAATACACTACAAGGGAGAGCTGTAATGACACCATTCATTGCGCTCAAGAATGTGCTAGCCAGCACTTAATATATAATTAGTTGAATTGTCATTGGGTACCATATTTAATGCTGCTACAAGTGAGTCTTCTATATGCTCAATCTCTCTACTTTGATATATAGAGTGAAGTTTAAAAAAACAAAAACTTTAAGATGACATGACTTAAAAATACAGTCCTCTGAGGAAGAAATATGAAACAATGCCAATGGATCCTCGATTGGCATTTCTATTTCAACCATGACTTTATCTTTACCTTTTTTACACCTTACTTTACATTTTATACTCATGGTGTAGCTACACTGCGCTTCGTGTAACAATGCCTATGATTACCCATAACTATGTAAATGAGGGTTATAAATGGACACTTGATCCCAGATACTAATCCACATAAGCACTACATTTCTTACAAAGTTTTAAAATACTTAATAATATTTTTCTGTAACTTTGTATTGTATAACTCAGGGCGTTTTAATTCCCATGTACTTCGTAAAGAGCACAGTTCTTCACAATTTAATCTTGATACTTTTCTGTTATTCAAAGAGCTATATTTTCACACAAAGATTTCTATTTCTTTATTATTTATCTGTTTTACTCAACGTTTCCGAGTTTTTATCACCCTGTACTTATGTAATGATATAATGCTAAGACTTTGTTGTGTTACTATAGCTAATTATCCCAACAACAGTGTTAAATTCTTCTGAGGTAGGCAGCAGTGTTATGAAAGGTATGTACATAGAGAAAGATTTTATATTTTACCAGAGATGGTCAAATCTAGTATCAATTGAGTAGTAGCATCGGTGCTCAACAGCGGTCGCTGCTTCAAGATATTATGGGTAAAGTGTTAAAACAACTATAGATCAGGAGAAGTATGGAGGACTCTAAAGTATAAAGACGTGTTGTATCTAATGTATGCTGCATATATACTTACTCACAAAAGGCAGTAATTAATTTTTTATTAGCAATATACCACACTGGACATAATTAAGGTAAAGAAAGTTGTTTTGTGAATAATGCAATGTGCGTATCTATAACTGATGATACAGACAACGTATAGCACTCACATCCAATGGATTTCTGAAGCTAATTCTTAATGTATACTTAGTTTATGGTATGCTAATTGTAAGCATTATTATGTTTCAAAGAATCAAAATACAAGTTTTAAAGTTAGTGCCATATTGTAACTTACCACAAGACAACACATGTTTCAAGTTTTGTGTCATTTTTGATTAAATATTTTAGTCTTGAACTATTATCTCAGTCATGTTCGATTTAATTAAGCAACAGCCTTGTACAATAACTGTATGCTAACTATACAATTTAGAGTACTAACAGAGGGCAGTGCCAAGAACGTTACCATTTCGCTGATAAAGGTAAGAAATTTTATTACTTTATGGATAGCATTCATTTAGCACAGGGACCATTATTTTCAAATTGATCAACTTTGTTTTATTAACAAGGCCAAATTCAAATCAACATGTTTACATCTCATTCGTGTAATTTTCGTTTCGGTTAAAGTTCTTGACAGTTTACTTTCTCGCTGTCAGAAAGGTTCAGTACAGGGCAAAGCACATAAGCGGCGAGATAAAATACACGTTAACACGCCAATCACGTTCTAACATATGTATTGCAGGCAATTGTCACTAACGTAATTTCAGTCCTATTTCAAATGTACACGTTTCACCCTATCACTAACCAATCATAGTCATAATGAAGTAAAACATCCGATGTCCAAGAAGATGGATAGAACCCAGTTTTGCTTTATTCCCGCAAGTCCTCTTCTCTATTCCCAAACAGAGTGTAGTATTAGAAAATAGGCCAGTTGTGTGAATCGTTCACAGAAAGTTTCGTACGTAAGGAATGGAAAGTTGCTCAAGTCACACCAGTACGTAAAAAGGTTAAGAGGAGTAATCCACAAAATTACAAGTCCATATCACTAACGTCGATTTGCGGTATGGTTTTGAAACATATACTGTACTCGAAAATTATGGAGTACCTGGAAGAAAATGATTTACTGACAAATAGTGAGCATAGATTCAGAAAATATCGTTCTTGCGCAACACAAGTAGCTAGCTCTCTATACTCATGAAGTAATGAGTGCTATCAACAGCGGATGTGAAATTAACTTCATATTTTGAGATTTTCAGAGGGCTTTCGACACCGTTCCTCACAAGCGTCTTCTAACCATTCTCTCCGCCAGTGTAATATCGCTCCAGTTGTGCTACTGGATTCGTGATTTCCTGTCAGAAAGGTCACAGTTCGTAGTAACAGACGGAAAGTCATCGAGTAAAACAGAAGTACTATCCGGTGTTCCTCAAGGAAGTGTTATAGGCACTCCATTGTTCCTGATGTATATTAACGACATAGGAGACCCTCAGAGCAGCCCGCTTCGATTTTTTGCAAATGATGCTGTCATGTACCGTTTTGTAAATTCAACGGATGACCAAAACGAATTGCAGAATGATTTAGGTAAGATATCTGTGTGGTGCGAAAAGTGACAATTGATCCTGAATAAAGAAAAATGTGAAGTTATTCACTTGAGTACTAAAAGAAATCCGCTAAATTTCTATTACACGATAAGTCATAAAAATCTGAAGGCTGTAAATTAAATACTTAGGGATTACAATTACAAATAACCTAAATTGGAACGATCACATAGATAATGTTGTGGTTAGAGCAAACCGAAGACGGTGGTTCATTGGCAGAACTCTTAGAAGACACAAAAGACCTACTGAAGAGACAAGACTACATTTGTCCGCCCTATTCTGGATTATTCCTGTGCGGTGTGCGATCCGTATCAGGTGGGACTGACGGATGATATTGCAAAAGTTCAAAGAAGGGCGGCTCGTTTTGTGTTATCGCGAAATTGAGGAGATAGTACCACAGACATGTTACGAGAATTGGACTGGCAATATTTAAAACAAAGGTGTATTTCGTTGCGACGGGATCTTGTCATGAATTTCAATGAGCAGTTTTCTCCTCAGATTGCGAAAACATTCTTTTGGCACCCACCTACATAGGGAGATAAGATCAAGACGATAAAATTTGAGAAAGCCGGGTTAGCACAGGAAAATTTAAGTGGTCATTTTTCCCGTGCGCCGTTCGAGAGTGGAACGGTAGCGATACAGCTTGAAGGTGGTTCGTTGAACCCTCTGCCAGGCCCCTAGTTGTGATTAGCACAGTAATCACGTAGATATGGAAGAAAACCCTCTCACACCTGTCCTGGAACAATCGTAGTGTAGTATTAAAAAGCCAAGATTACAGCACTAACTCAAGGGTGTCAGTGGGAAATTTAAAACCTTAATGATACAGTAAATATTATCAAAATGATCGTAAAAGGGCTGTGCTGTTACATTATTTGCTACATACACATCATGCCACAAGCCCTTCTATCTCTCTCACTCCTTGTCGCCAACCAATCACTATGATACAAACATTCCAACTGCATGCAACTTAGGCTACCACTCTCCAACCAACCAGAGTGTGGTATTACAAAATTGTGCTATTTCCTTTCTTCAGTACCGTACCCATGACTCAGAGCGACGCCGGCGATATCATCTCCTTAGGAATTCGTTCGTTACGTTAATAGCAAGAGGCTAACGCGTGGCGCGGAGTTCTGCTTCCCGGAATCGATCCAGTGACTCTCAGCTTCGCGGCTTCTGGTTGAGTTTATCACCTTCTAGGTTTCCAGGTGACCCATTTGGTGAGGCCGTAGTCCCTCCGCCCTCGTCAGCTACTTGGTGAAGCACCACACGTACTTCTTCCTTGTAACGTCTGGGACTGCATCATCTGTTGGTGCGGTACTGACATCTTCTGTCGAGTAGAGTGGCGGCTAAGTCATTGTAGCGAAGTATGACGTCCGCTGACTAACTGTCAGTCCGTCCGTCCCCTCGACTTTTCTTCGTGTCTTCTCTTTCCCCTCGAAGAATCTCCTCATACCAGTTTGTCGCAGATATTTAATCGGCATTTTCGCCAAGGTCGCGAACTTGCTAGGGCTGGTAGTGACTCTTCGGTCGTTGATATATGCTTTTCACGTTGGTCAGAAAGCAGCGTGCCGGCTTTCCGTTGTTTTATCTCTATGCTGGCGTGTTCGGTTATTGCCTTTTCGTTTTCCTCCGCATCGCCAGATAAGAGGGTCGTTTAATAAGTAATGCCCCACATTCTTTTAAAAATCATTAATATACATAGACGAACGTCTCTGTTACTGCTTCACATCTGATATTTGTTCTGTGCGCCGGTGAAGTTTCGAACCGGTCTGGCAGATGGCAGAGCCGTAATACAGCGTCAAAATGGGGTCCACATACGACTTACGTTACAACCAGCGTGCTGTTGTTGAATTCTTGTGTGCAGAAAAAGAAACCGTGGTGAACATTCATAAACGTCTGTGTGTAGAGTATGGCGATGTTTCAGATGAGTATAGTTGAGCGGTGGGTCACAAAAGTTACAGGCTCAGGAAATGCAGAAACAGAGCTGCATGATTAGCTTTGCTCGGGACGTCCTGTCACACTCCCATCTCCAGACATGCTGTATCGTGCGGATGCCATTATTCATTCCGACCGGCGCATCACAACTCGACAGTTGACAATACAGTTGTCGGTCAGCATTGGAAGTGCCTCTGCAATGATCTAGACTTGCGGATATTCAAAGAGATCGTCACAGAGAACCACAAGACTCAAAGAAAGGCCAATTCATCTAAATTGCTGGAGCGTTTTGAGGCCGACGGAGAGGCTTTTCTGTCATGTATCGTCTTGGGGGACGAAAGCTGGGTGTATCACTTTGAGCCGGAAAGAAAATGGCAGTCCATGGAGACATATCATTCTCATTCACCACGAAACAAGAAATTCAAGAAATTTATACTGACAGTCTTCTGGGATTGTGATGGAGCCATTCTCATGGATGTGAAGCCAAGAGTATCAACCATCAATTCACAGGCATTTGTGAAGACGCTGAATTAACTAAAGAAACGTTTCTGATGTGTTTGATCGGACTAGAATCCAGCAGAAATCTTGTTCCAAGACGATAATGCACGCCCACACACAAGACTGAGAACCCGGGAACACATCACCAAATTGGGTTGGACATCACTGCCTTATCCACCCTACAGTCCAGACCACATACCCTCGGACTTCCATGTCTTTGGGCCGCTTAAAAATTGTCTACGGAGAACACACTTTGAAGATGACCAGAGTGTCAGTCATGTAGTGAAAACATGGCTACGTCTACAAAAGAAGAGCCTTTACCATCAGGGAATACATGCTCTTCCATGAATTTGGCGTAGGGCCATAGATCGTGATGGAGACTAAGTAGAAAAATATGACATGGACAAAATATGTTGATGTATATTGCCACCAAATTCTGACGCTTAGCAATAAATATGTTCTGAGAAAAGAAAAGTGGGGCGTTACTTACTGAACGACCCTCGTACATAAAGCATATGAGTTCAGTAAGCTGACAGGTCCTGTAGCATTGACCGCTGGTGTACGACCTCCGCTGGTCATTGTTTTCCTTGGAAGCATTGCCCATCTGTTCTGTCATTGATCTATCGAAATCCTGACTACCGCTGGTTATCGTTGGGCAGAAAAGAGACGAATGTCTACACACCTGCCGGCTTCCTTTCTTCGACTGCCGCCTCTTCCGAATACTGTTTCTTAACGTGATAAAGCCTCTAAAACGTTCACTTAACCTTTATTAAGTCCTCGCATTTTTCTGCTTTGAACAACCATGTACAACACGTAATAGTTGTATTTCATTATTATTGACCCTACACCTCTGAAACTCCAATAACTTCCGGTTCTTTCAACTTTTCCACGTACCTTCACCATTTCCTACTTTTTTCAATTTCTCCAGTATTAATTTATTCTTAACAACTACACTGTGGTAACAAGCCCCATGTGCCCCTAGAAATGTCTTGAAGGTTAAAACTTGGTTTCGAAATCCTTGCCTTAAGTTACATAATCAACCTGAAATCTTCCAGTGTCTCCAGGTCTCTTTCAGGTATACAACCTTCTTTCATGATTCTTAAATTGTTAGAGAGGATTAAATTAAGCTCCCTGCAGAATTCTACCAGTCAGCTTCCTCTTTCACTCCTGTATTTTTTTTTTATTTGTTGTAAGGTCTTATGGGACCAAGCTACTGAGGTCACCGCTCACTACGCTTACGCACTACTTAATCTAACTTAAATTAACTTACGCTAAGGACAACACACACCAATTCCAGAGGGAGGACTCAAACCTCCTATGGGAGTAGCGAAACGGACCATGACAAAGCGCCTCGGACTGCGTGGCTACCTCCACGCCTTTATTCCTACCCCAAGACCATATTTACCAACTACGTTTCCTTTTCTTTCCTTTCTTCTATCGAATTCTACTTCACCATCCCTGAGCCGTGTGCGGCAGGTGTTTATGCCGTTCATAGCTTGGCATCTTGTAATAGCGATAGTGGTGTCTCTTGTTCTTAATGTGTTCACTGGCGCCACTACGTTTGCTCGCCTTGTCTGTCCGTGAGTGGCAGGACCCGCGCCTATCGATAGAGCGTACTGTGGTGCCATCTTTGGAGTGATCTCTAGTATTTCCAGGTCGTCATGTGTCGAGCTTTGGGGGAGTTGGGACAGAGAAGCAGTGAGACTCCGACAAGCAGTACTCCCCCGACTGCTGGAGACACACATGCAATGTCTGACGGAAGGATGTGGTCAATCTCATGGCAATAAGTTGTCAGTCCACGTTTTATACTGGGATCCTTCCCATGTGTGATTTGAGTAGGGACGACCGTTGGTTGGTCGTTCGGTCAGTCGTCGCAGCGGACGACGTGTATTTGGTCTTCCGACCGCTTCTGGCTTCTCTCTGTTTGTGCCGACTTACAATTCATCCGTGTTTTTTCACTGTGACTGGTTTTAGTATTGGTAGTTGTTGGTGGAATTGTTTTCCCGGATCTGTGTGTATATTGTGCTTTTGAACGAGCAGTTATTTTAATGCTGTCTGCATACTGGATTTGGGGAGGGGTTTCGAACTGACATGAGGTGGGCTGGCGGCGCAGCAGCGAGTAGGTCTTTGCAGCACTAGGGCAAACTGGGGCCACTGGCGGCGTGCTACCACTGCCGGATCGAGGAGCGGCAGCTGCACACCGAACCCAGGACACATAAAATGGGTGACGAATTAACTGCTGATGCAGCCTCGACTGTTCTGAGATCTCGCCATTGGTCGGCGGGTTGTTGCTCAGAGAGCCGCTGAGCATGGTGGCAATGAGTGAAGTGTTTCGAGGCGGTGAAATGTTGCTACCGTCTTCCACTATCTGTTATTCGTCATTCAAATTGGTAGTATTCTGATGTGAAATGCAACGAGTGGTATTTCCTGCTGTGTGGCCGCTAACGCCCCAGTTACCTGGAGGTTACGTGGAGGTTAACGTACTTTTCCGGCAGTGTAACTTTTCTCGTCGTGTTGATACTGTCCGATACGGCGTGTAGTTCGATAGCCTCTTGTATTGTAGTGTGCATATTTTTTTGGAATTTTACCTTGGTTCAAGTTTTTTCTTTGGACTTGGGTGTTTTCTGAAGACGTAGTGCTGTCTGTCCCTTCACCGTTGCCTAAAAATATTCCATCTTTGTACTGGTAATCGGACGTTAGGCGGATTGGTTAGTCGGTCGTTCGGCGCTTAGGCTTCCCCTACTTTGAGTTGCCATCCTGTCACGTGAGTGCAACTCTTGGATTCCTGTCTCACCTTACCTTATGTTTGAGTTACCTTCCCAGGCCAACCCTTGGATCGCTTTTGGGAAACCGCTTGCCCTTGTTCCTTAATCCGTGATGTTTTTTTAAGGATATTTGTAATTTTCTAATTATTGTTGCGTGTGGCCTTCAGCCCAGCAATAGTTTCACTTCTTTGGTGATCAGGCGTTCAGCTGTACTTCAATATTTTTTTTAAAGCAAACTTGTTTTAAAGAGCAGCCAGTTGTTGAAATTCGTGCTATTTGGAATTGTTCTACTGACTTCGAATTGAGGCCTTCAGCTGTTTGTTACTTGAAGTTGTATGAGGCCTTCAGCCTAGCAATAATTTCACTTCTTTCGTCATAAAACCTTCAGCCGTATTACAACAAGTTTTTTAAAAAACAGTGTACTTGTTGAGATGTGTGCTATTTAGTATTGTTTTCCTAATTCAAGCCCTCAGACGTTTGAAGTTTGAGTTTATTGTTGGTGGCCTTCGGCCCTAAAATTGTGGAATTACTTTTCTATGATAAGGCCTTCGGGCTTCATGCACTGAACTGTGTTTTTTTAAGAGATTGTTTAAAAATTTTAATTCTTTAGATAAAGTTAATGTATTTGTTGTGCAACTGATTGCGGCCCCATCCACAATCGTAGCCTTAATCTGCCCCATCCTGAAAAACCAGCTCTCAGTCACTATTAAATGTTCAACTCACCTAATTGCTTGAATAACTCCTTTCGTGTCATCACACATTTATTGAATCCCTTCAGCATTTGTGTATCTAGTTGGCGTATAAACTTCTACTACTGTGGTGGGTGTGGACTTTGTGTCTGCCTTGACTTTCATAATGTTTTTTCTATATTTTTCTGTAGCTTATCCATATTCCTATTTTATTATTGATAGTTAAAGCTTCTTCTGCATTACCCCAGTTTGATATTTTATTTATAAACTTGTCGTCACTTGACCAGGTGTACTGTTCCTCCTGCCACCGATCTTCACTAAGTCCCACCACATCTAACTTTATACATATAAATCTTTTAACTTACCTGCTTGATTATGCGATCCAATATTCCATTTACCGATTCATAGCATGACAGATTTGTTTTACCCGATAACGACATCCTCCTGAGTAGTCCACACCTAGAGATCCGAATTGTGGAATGTTTTACTTGCGGAATATTTTATCCAATAGGATTGCGATCATCATTTAAACATACAATAGAGCCGCATAACCTCAAGAAAAGTTAGAGATGACCTTGCTTTTAGCATTTCTCAGTACCAGAAGAGCAAGATTGTTGTGGCTGATGTTACGAGCCAGATGAGTCAATCATTCAGACTGTTGCAACTGCATTTACCGTAAAGGTTGCTGCCCCTCTTCATGAACCACAAGAAATTCTGTGCTCTCAACAGATACCTCTCCATCGTGGTTGCACCTACATTACATCCATATGCAACGCTGAGGCACGCAAGCTTCAAAAAATGGCTCTGAGCACTATGGGACTTAACATCTGTGGTCATCAGTCCCCTAGAACTTAGAACTACTTAAACCTAACTAACCTAAGGACATCGCTCACATCCATGCCCAAGGCAGGATTCGAACCTGCGACCGTAGCAGTCACGCGGTTCCGGACTGAGCGCCTTAACCGCAGGGCCACCGCGGCCGTCTCACGCAAGCTTCCCACTGACGTCAAGGTACATGGTTCATCGTTCAATACCTATACATACACAACTCTAGCGAAATATGAAAGTGACTCATAGGTCAAGCATTACAAAAGGAAAAATAGAGTCCGTATACTGTACTGCTGAAACACACCTTTCATAATGGAATCAATTTTCTTTGTTACCTCTAACTTGAGATGCGTTATTTACCTACGGATACATATTTCGGCCGTAATATTAAAATGATTCAATGGTAAAAGAACACAAAATATAAGTAAAATAGCTCACACACACACACACACACACACACACACACACACACACACACACACATACACACACAGACAGACAGACAGACAGACACACACACACACACGGTGGATACAATTTTTGCCCGCCCCCCTTTTAGATGGGCATAATTTCCTTTCCTCTTTGGTAGTCACCAGTCCTCCCTTTCAGTGTTCACCATTCCCCATAGGTGGCCACCAGCACCCATTAACACATAGGTCAGAACTCTCATCGCCTAATGGCTAATGGGTAATGTCCAGCTGAAGCGCTTGACTCTGTATTGGAAGTGAACCACACTGTAACGTTCTTGCACTTAATGTATCTTCTGCCACTGAAGTTGGACGAGAATCTCTATTACGCTTTCGCACTCTCTCTGCTCTTCAGTGGCTCCTCTTTGTGTCCTTTATTAACCATACGTGATAAGTGTTCAAATTTGAGCAATACTCAAGAATCGGTACAATTAGGGATGTACTACACCTCCTGAAAATTCCTGTGTTTAATGTAACTGCGACTTCTGCCTTTCTGACGTTTAGTTATAAGGTGATCTTACTTTTTAAACCACTTAGAACGCACCCGCCCAGGTATTTGAACTATTTGGCTATTATCAGTGACTTTTCGGAACACGTGTAAACGAGCAAGTTGGAGCTTTCTGCTTATTGTTACCCTATACTGTGCTTGTATTTAGTCTGAGGTCAAGGGTAAATGACTTCACACCAGGCCTTTCTGTATTTACCAACAATTTTAATACTTGCAACTTCAGTCTATACTACAGCATCATTAGAGGGAAGCTTGATAAAATATCCATCGTCATCCACTATGCAATTTATATACAGGGTGGTCCACTGATCGTCATAGGGCCAAATATCTCACGAAATAGTCGTCAAACGAAAAAACTTCGAAGAATGAAAATTGTCTAGCATGACGGGGAAAACAAGATGACCCTATAGTTGGCCCGCTAGATGGCGCTGCCATAGGTATCAACAGTGTTTTTTTAAAATAGGAACCCGCATTTTTTATTGCATATTATTGTAGTAAGTAAAGGAATGTGAATGTTTTAGATGGACAACTTTTTTCGCTTTGTGATAGATGGCGCTGTAATAATCACAAACAAATGGCTCACAATTTTAGGCGAACAGTTGGTAACACGTAGGTTTTTAAATGAAAATACAGAACGTAGGTATGTTTGAACATTTTGTTTCAGATGTTCCAGTGTGATACATGTACCTCTGTCAACTTATCATTTCTGACAACGCATGCTGTAACGGCGTGGTTACCTCTAAATACTACATTAATGTAAAAAATGCTCAAAATGATGTCCGTCAACCTCAGTGCATTTGGCAATACGTGTAGCGACATTCCTTTCAACAGCGAGTTGTTCGCCTTCCTTAATGTCCGCACATGCGCTGACAATGCGCTGAGGCATGTTGTCAGGCGTTGTCGGTGGATCACGATAGCAAATATCCTTGAATTTTCCCCACAGAAATAAATCCGCGGACGTCAGATCCGGTGAACGTGTGGGCCGTGGTATGGTGCTTCGACGACCAATCCACCTGTCATGAAATATGCTACTCAGTACCACTTCAACTGCACGCGAGCTATGTGCCGGACATCCATCATGTTGGAAGTACGTCTCCATTATGTCATGCAGTGAAACATCTTGTAGTAACATCGGTAGAATATTACGTAGGAAATCAGCATACACTGCGCCATTTACATTGCCATCGATAAAATGGGGGCCAATTATCCTTCCTCCCATAATGCCGCACCATACATTAACCCACGAAGGTCGCTGATGTTCCACTTGTCGCAGCCGTCGTGGATTTTCCGTGGCCCAATGGTGCATATTATGCGGGTGTACATTGACGCTGTTGGTGAACGACGCTTCGTTGCTAAATAGAACGCATGCAAGAAATCTGGCATCGTCCCGTGATTTCTCTTGTCCCCGTGGCAGAACTGCACACCAGGTTCAAAGTCGTCCCCATGATATTCATGGTGCATAGAAACATGGTATGGATGCAATCGATGTTGATGTAGCATTCTCAACAGCGACGTGTTTGAGATTCCCGATTCTCGCGCAATTTATCTGCTACTAATGTGCGGATTATCCCGCGAACGGTCCGGACACTTGGATGAGGTCGTCCAGGGTACCGATCAGCATACATAACACACGCCCTTTACGAATTTTGATCACAACAGCCATACATCAACACGATATCGTCATTTTCCGCAATTGGTAAACGGTCCATTTTAACACGGGTAATGTAACATGAAGCAAATAACGTCTGCACTGGCGGAATGTTACGTGATACCACGTACTTATACGTTTGTGACTATTACAGCGCCATCTATCATAAAGCGAAAAAAGTGGTCCAACTGAAACATTCATATTTCTTTACGTACTAAACGAATATGTAATAAAAATGGGGCTTTCTATTTAAAAAAAAAACGCTGTTGATATCCGTTTGACCTATAGCAGCGCCATCTAGCGGGCCAACCACAGCGCCATCTGGTTTCCCCCTTCCAGCAAGACGAGTTTCTTTCTTTGTAGTTTTTTCGTTTGACGCTTGTTCCGTGAGATATTTGGCCCGGTCACTATCAATGGACCACCCTGTATATTATCAACGTTAGTGGTTCTGTAACTCCCTTCAAGTAAGCTCGAAGCTTCTGTTACCTCTGAAGTTTTCTTCCGTAAACAGCATGTTGTCAGTGTGTTAGGAACTCTCCAAAGCAATTACAAATCTGGCCTGGTATTCTGTACACTAGTAAAGCCCGGAGCATATCTAACCTCTTCCAGAAGTAAAATAGACGTCGTCACTGTGGGCGCTGTCAGCTAGTGCCCCCGGCGTCTTATGGACGAACAGAGAGATACGGGTTTCACAAGATCGTTGTTTTCATGAATTTACGTTTATTCCTCCAGAAATATCCGGACATGATAGGTTTTCGAAAATCAGATCAGTTAGCTTCCCGGGGCGATTTCATTTGAATTTCTGTCCTTCCGTCACACAACTTGATATCTGGCTTTTAGTAGTCGATGGGACGACGAGAAGGAGATTCACAATATGATTTTCCTCATTGAAATAATTGCGATATACGGGAAGCATTACGGGGGCACTCTCTCCGTCAACATCCGTTTCGATAACAGAGGGTAACATGGCGTATTTGAAGGCACCTGCTCGTCCCACATACGTACTTGGGCTAGAATACTGGCACTGATCGTGATTTTTTCATTCGACAGAGCACAACTACTTCTCTCATATCCTATGTGTAATTTTATGTTTCGTGAACAAGAAGAAAGCCGCGTCAAAGGCTATGCCCAAAGCCTTTTGGTAGCATTGCAGGAAGTGCTTACTCATAATTGGTTAAGAAATAGGGCGGCAAATCGTCATTCTCCATCGATGAGTTTTACTGTGCTCAGGTCAGTCGAAAACAATGAAAGTGTAAGCAGATAGTCGGCGTGGGCCAGATCCATGGCTTAGCAGGGTGATTTTCTCTCCTCACAGAGATGGGCTAGTCACCCCGCTGTTACAATTTCGAGGCATGCAAAGTGAATAACTGCAAGTAATAGTCATCGTGAGTCAAGTTAGCTGCCTATGTTTTAGGGTGCTTAAGCGCTTACGAAGAACATGGCCGAGAGCGGCTCATGAGAATCTCGGCATTATAAATGTTTTTTGCTGAAGACAAGAACGACCTTCAGAGACAATTCGCAGCCCGGAATAACCGTCTTGTACAGTCCATATTGCGCTACAATATAAGCAAGACTGAATACTAGTCTGTAGGTGGAAATATAAAAAAAAGTTCAATAACGTACACTTTGAAGGCGATGCTGCAGCGTATAAGCAACATAGCGCGACTCCGATAACAACATATAAGCACAGACACATAACAGTGGATTATGGTAGCACTCGTGTCTTTCCGACGAATGTGGTAAATGCTGAACATGAACTATGGCAACATTATTACCAAATGCGTCCAAACAGGACCTTAGCTGCCGATGGACAAACACCGTTAAACATCCATCGGAGAATGTGTATGGGACACCACTGTGGAATGGGGCGACAAGGGTTGCTGCTGCTTCATGAGACAACACACATTCCCATGTCGCAAACGTCGTAACGCAGAATTTACAGACCTAAGTTGGAGACGTAGGAGCACCCACCATAGACTCATGACCTCTCCATACACGATTATTTTGCCTGCAGTCCCTTAAAGAGACTTTCAAGGGTCGATGATTCCTGTCGAACAAGAATGGGCGAACACTCAGTTACCGACACTGATCACAGTGTTTGACCAAACGAGCACGTTCAACGCTGCGTCGGTAGGATGAGGGCCTCAATGCTCTCAGCGATTTTGCCTGAATGCCTTCCCCATTCTGGACTGTGCAGCTTCCGAACGATGTCTTTTCTGACCGCCTCCATATAACACTGACTCTAACGATAGCGTATGTGTCTGACAGAGATTAATTTCTTCAAGTACTTTGACTTAATATTCTGTTCCCACGGCTAACTCGTCCTCGATATCACAAACGGAGTTAGCAACGGATGCCTTAACTTGCTTTCTTTGTGCTAAGATCCCACACGGGATCATGTAGCAACTTTAACCCTTTAACCTCCACCCCCAAAAAAATCAACTTAGTTATCTCGTACGGTGCAGAATGTTGGTCCACAACAAAAGAAGTGCAGCAACTGTTTGCGGTAATGGAAATAAAATTGAAGACGTTGAGAATTCACTATCGCGTAACATTCGCAGCTACTACTGAATGACATCAGTTGTTGAGAAGATGAGGGATATCTGTATAGTGGTATGGACAGATGTTTCGAATCGATCGGTAGTACTATGCGGATAATCGTTGGAAGTCTATGGTCGTCTGGTGGCACGCAGAGTATATACGAAGATGTAGATGTGAACGATCTATTACGTGACCGAGGAGACGTTGGCTCGTTACCATCCTCATAGAACTCAAGATGGAGTAGGTCTCCACTCTGACCAATTACAGTATCACGTGAAGTTGAGTCAAAGAGCCGCAAGGCTACGTTACTTGACAAACGCTGAGAAAGAGCAACATACGGTGTCGAGGTATAAAGGTGAAGGGTGCAAAGATTAGTGGAATTATCCGAGTGTCATCATGACAGGATAAATAAGAACTCGCGAACCAGTATACTGACTGTTGCTGTGAGAAGGACTATGCGATGTTCAGTGCATTACGTTCAGATACAGCGTGTATGCTAGCCAACAGATATCTCATATTTTCTGACGGTCTAAGGAGCAATTAATTAACCTTGCAGGGACTGACGATATGTTGCTTGAGAAATGTACCATACAACAAACACATCTGTAACGGTCTGACTATTGATTGACGAGGAATATTAGTGCCGAAGGCGATGTCGGCATCGAAGTCGTCAGAGACGCATTTCAAGCAAGGATTAAGGAAGGATGGGGGAAGGGAATCAGCAAAATTTAAAACCTCAACGAAACAGTAAGTAGTATTAAAATGATCGATAACTATGCTGTACGACATACACATAAAAACACGCCCCTTCCCCCCTTACCAACATTCTACCCAGGCAATGAAGACGATGGAGACATACCACCTGCATGGTAAATACCCTTTACCCCTCCTTTTTACAGCCAATCACAGTGTAGCATTAGAAAACTGCGCCAAACCTACAGTAAAAATTCGCATAACCCTCAGTTTACATTCACGGATATATCCATCATTTCTGTAAAAATCGCTTACGTAGTCACTTAATATTAAAGTGAAGCGAAGATCAAAGTTACGCATTAATTACCTATACATATATAAGCCTAGCGTAATATCAAAATTATTCCGGCATCAAATATGCGCATTATATACATAAATGGCGCTCGCGCGTACACACACACACACAGACACACACACACACACACACACACACTTCCGTATTTCTTACGTCAAATTCCGTACTCCTTATAAACATGTGATCTCTCTGTATTTTATATGTCTCATACTAAACTCCTTAAACAACTCTCTCATTCAGAATAATCATTTCTCTGTGTAGTGATCTTTCTCATACAAAGTAACCATTCCCTCTCTCTCACACACGGTGGCTACCATCCTCCACTTCTGGCAGTGCACAATTTTCCCTTTGGTTCGCCATCAGTTACCTATTACAATGGACACAATTACCTCTGGGTGGCTGCCATTCACCCTAGGTTCACACGCAGTAACACCTCGGGGGAATTGGAATGCGGTTTTAGTGGTACGAGTGGAACAAAGGTTTACGTGATAAAGTGGCCTTCATTGTATAAATTGGAGAAGATAAATGTTATTGGAGTGCCGCAGTAAATTTCACTTTGTAATAGGAATTGGTTGTTCATGAAATACAAAAGAATGAGAAATACATCTAAAAGGCTGGAGAATAAGGAAAAATTGCTGTTAGACTACATCGTGACCAGACAGAAATTCCAAAATCGGAATTACGACTCATGGACATGTGTTCATCTTTTTTATACCAAAGTAAACCTGTTTCTACTATATATGACGTGGTCCCACTATTTACTGATCCTTTTACAAGATGGTGATTTTCCAAAAGACATTTCGTGGGGAGCCAATATTTTTCTTAATTTATGTTCAATTTGAGATTGATGTCCTGCAATATATGTTAATAACATAATTGTATCACTTGAAAGTGGCGTAATGGGCCTAAGCCTGGTTCGTAGGCCGGCTGGTGTGGCCGAGCGGTTCTAGGCGCTACAGTTTGGAACCGCGCGACCACTACGGTCGCAGGTTCAAATCCTGCCTCGGGCATGGATGTGTGTGATGTCCTTAGGTTCGTTAGGTTTAAGTAGTTCTAAGTTCTAGGGGACTGATGAGCTCAGATGTTAAGTCCCATAGTGCTCAAAGCCATTTGAACCATTTGAACCTGGCTCGTAATTAAATAAACAACGATACAGGCAATGGACAGAGTGTTAGTTTAAAAATTTATTCATGACTGTTGCTATAGTTAAGACGAATTGGCTGCATGGAAAGGGCAAAGAAATCGAAAAGGAAATGATTTTCGGAAGCGCTGAATGAAGATACAGAAGATTCAATGCAAATCTCGGCGACATTGAAGGGAGCTCTGTAACGTTAAGAGATCTATATTAATTCGACTGTTAAAGGAAGAAGAGAAAATATATAAGTGGAAGAAGGGATGACTTGTGTGATGACGTGATAGAAGAGGAAACACGAGTATGCAGGGAAGAGATAGAAATAGAATCAGATATGAAAAGAACTTTGAAACACTTGAGATGAAGTACGGCAGAAGGGATAGATAACATTCAATCGCAGTTTCTAAAATCATTGGGAGGAGTGACAGCAGAACGACTACTAATGTTGGTATGTATGATACTAGCGATAAAAGGTCAGAAAGCATATGTTCCTAGAACCTTGCTACACATGTCTTTCTAGAAGTCGGTGCTACTAAAATGGGAGAGATTTCAAATTACGTGGAGGCTGTGACGGGCTATTTAACTAACTAGTAAAGCTTCGCCCACAAAAAGACAGTGAGTAAGGAAACACTTCGTTATTATATGATATTTCAGATGGAGAGTAAATGGGATGAAATGAGATACATGAGCCTTCCGGCAGCGACTGAGCTTATCGACTCGAGATTGTGACACTACCAGGGGTGTGGTGGCTCAAAATGCTCTTTGTCTAAGAAGTGGGGAAAGGCAGCATCGATAGCGAGCTCGGCGCGAGAGGCAGTCTGGCTGTGTGTGGCAGTGACGGAGGTGCGACCAGGGAGCGTCTTGGGCAAACAGACGCACGCAATTAACGCGTGAGCTCCCCCTTCCTCTTGCTTGCTCTCTCTTGCTGCCGTACTGCGTGCTGGTGCTAGCGACGCATCTCTCATTTCGACAAGGCTACATGTGAAAATGACGGCAACATGCGAACATTGTCGCCAGTTTCGGTGAACTGTGATGGCAAATGAATAAATAACTTCCAAGTATCGGTGGAATCGAATTTCTTACCATTCTGCGGTGCTCAATAATAATTTCTATTTCTTATGGAGGCTTTTGAGTGTGGTTTTCTTCTTACTGCTGAGGGTCAACCATGTAGTATCGCTGGGCCCTTAAACTGCGGACGAATTATTACACAGACATATACTTGAAGTTAACTGAAGTTAAAATCTTCTAGGTTATTAGGCCGCGTCGTGTTTCTTCTAAAATGATCGACGTTTCGACCCCTCTGCTCGGATCTTCCTCAGGATCTTCTGGTGTCCACTACTGCTAGACGTACATAGACATATACTTTCTCGATAGACCTATGTTTTCTTTAATGTGGTTCCCGGCCATGGTTGACTCCTTGGGCGGTCTTTTAGGTGGTTCTCACCTATATGTTATGGACACTGCATAGTTTGATGTATTTTTTGTGTTTAATATAAATTAAACGGTTTCTTTTCACTAGTATTAAGCTTGTTCTTTTTTTTATTTTTATTTTCTTTATTTTTTGGAGTAACGTTTCCTTAGCTAGCAACTGTTTTTCTTTTGAGTAATGTTGAAGTTATGATGCTTTACTAAAGCATTATCTTTCGAATGGTTGCAGCGTTTAATCGTCTGTAAGTATTTACTCCGGTGCTCACGCCGAGTTTCACAAAAGGTGGTGGAATATACAGGGGTTGGACAAAAATATGGTAACGCCGCGAGAAATGCGTTCTCGAACAGGCGCCGGCCGCGGTGCTCTCGCGGTTCTAGGCGTGCAGTCTGGAACCGTGCGACTGCTCCGGTCGCAGGTTCGAATCCTGCCTCGGGCATGGATGTGTGTGATGTCCTTAGGTTAGTTAGGTTTAAGTAGTTCTAAGGTCTAGGGGACTGATGACCACAGCAGTTGAGTCCCATAGTGCTCAGAGCCATTTGAACCATTTGATCGAACAGGTACTGCCCATACCTTACAGGCTGCGCTGGCGTATTTGACCATGAACGTCACCTACGTGATGTCCTCAAAACGCTGAAAGTGTCATTCATTGCCATGATATCAGTCTGGGTAGTTGTGAATGCACTATGAAGGGACCTAAGTGAAGGCAAATGGCTGGTATTAGTATAATGGGTACTGCCGAAACCAAGATACACAAATAGTTTGGAGCTTCAAGAAGCACTGTATCGAAGATTCATACCCTATGTGGGAAATCGGAAAACATTATCCTCTATGTCACAACAGGAACGAAAGTGTGTATTGAGTGATCGTGATGGACAAACCATTGAAGATGATTGTGTAGAAAAGTAAAAGAACTGCAGCGCAAAAGTCATTGCAGAACTGAATGTCCCACTCGCGAATCCGGTTAGAACCAAAGCACCACAAGGCGACCTCTCTTACCAGGGGATTCCAGGACGAGTTGGAAATCCTTAACCATTCATCAGTGATGCTAATACCATTAAAAGGAATACGTCAAGCCGAAGCCACGACACCCGGAACTTGGAGCAATGGAGAAATGTCATTTGGTCAGAAGAGTCTTGATTCACACTGTTTCCAATGGACCAATTTACGTTCCAAGAGCAAAACACGCATCTTCCAGTGGCTCTTTCTCTTTTATTTTTTACTTCTCAGCAAGAGGATGAACTTTTGCGTCTACCTTAGCCATCGCAGTCAGCGTATCGTAGCCTTCCTGAGCCTCTGTAGTCTGCTTTGGAAAGAAGGGTGCATGATTCCTGCCGTTCCTGAACTTGCCACGATTTTGCAAGACGAATGGTATAGGATTCCTTTGAAAACCATACACGAATCGCATTCCATATCTGGAATGGTAACGTTTCTCCTATAAAGTATTGGACATGGTAATATGTTGTGGGGTTTCCATTTATTGTCCCCACCCCATCGCCACTTGTACGTGTGCCCGAACCTCGTGGTCGTGCGGTGGCGTTCTCGCTTCCCATGCCCGGGTTCCCGGGTTCGATTCGCGGCGGGGTCAGGGATTTTCTCTGCCTCGCGATGGCTGGGTGTTGTGTGATGTCCTTAGGTTAGTTAGGTTTAAGTAGTTCTAAGTTCTAGGGGACTGATGACCATAGATGTTAAGTCCCATAGTGCTTAGAGCCATTTGAACCACTTGTACGTGTAAAGGCTCTATATGTTTGTACTGTAGTTAATATTCTTAAGGAGTTCTTTCCCTTTTTTTAAAGATTTGTTTCCTTAAAAAGCGAGAAATAGTTGCTACTAATATGTAAATGTGTTCCCTTAAAATAGGAATTTGTCTTTTCGCCCTAAGGAAGGCTTAAATATTTCTGGCTATTAAGCTCTCATATTTTTGAAAATTGTAAACTGACTCTTGTAGCGGAGTGTAATATTCCGAGTGTTGTTTTGAATATTCTTTTCCTTTGTGCCGGCCGAAGTGGCCCAGCAGTTCTAGGCGCTACAGTGTGGGACAGCGCGACCACTACGTTCGCAGGATCTAATCCTGTTTCGGGCATGATAGTGTGTGATGTCCTTAGGTTAGTTACGTTTAAGTAGTTCTAAATTCTAGGGGACTGATGTCCTCAGAAGCTAAGGCCCATAGTGCTCAGAGCCATTTGAATCATTTTTTTCCTTTGTTATATGTCCGTGTTAAAGACGAACATGTTCAACTTCCCATGGCCACGCTCCTTATAGTCTCAGAAAAACGTTATAATGAAGAAAATACCTAAGTCAGTAGTACTGGAATAAACATAACAGGTTCTTCATTGGCTACCGCACCCCTTAACGTATTACATGTGTAGAAAATATTTCACTGCTCTTCTCGTAAATAGCTCAAACACTTGACATGTTTGATTATACACACAAATGGAAGAATAAGACTTGCGAGCACAAATAGGTTTCAAATGGATCTGAGCACTACGACACCTAACTTCTGAGTCCCCTAGAACTTAGAACTGCTTAAACCTAACCAACCTAAGAACATCACACACATCCATCCCCAAGGCAGAATTCTAACCTGCGACAGTAGAGATCGCACGGTTCCAGACTGTAGCTCCGAGAACCGCTCGGCCACCCCGGCCGGCTTTACGAGCACAGGAAAATAAATAGTGAAATGGAAGAATGGTTAAAATAGGAAAAACTGAATATTGCGCAAGAATTATAAGACATTTCCGAAATGTATATGACGTAAGAAAGAAATTAAGACGCTAAACTTAATCAGTACTCACATTTCATAATTATTATGACACACAAATCAACTAATAAACTAGGTTCCACGGATTGAGCTGTTATTCGAAGTCAATGAAATCGGTTTCAAGGGTCAAGGAAGAAACTGCATATGAATTAAAATATAAATATGGAAATCATAAATTGGCCAAAGAATGACAAATTTGTTAATTAATTTTATGTCGAAATAAATAATAAAGAGAGAGAACTAGCTGGTTTAGGCGAGAACTTCATTTATGAAGCAGAATGTTCAACCGAAATCACTTTGCTGTCGTAGTCGGCGTAGCGTTGTTTCACGGCGGCCACCTACATATCGTAATCAAACAGCCACGTCAGTACTCGGTGTTACGAAATGAAGTAGACTCTTGATAGTTGGCATGACACGTCGCGTAAGAAAATGTGCGGTACAATGATCCCTCTTTAGGGCCAGGATCTGAAGGTGTCGGGGTGAATAAGAGGCTAGTTACTAATATCAAGAAATGGTTAATTTGCATCGTCAAACATTTGGTTCGTGTTCTAACATATTTTGCAGTACCGAGTCCGAACGTCGCTGTTTGATCATACAAAAACGTACGGTTCATATAAAACATGGTTTACCTCGCAGTCTGCACCGAACCGGGTGGCACACGGTTTAGAACACTGGACTCATATTCGCGAGGTACATGATTCAAATCCTCGTCCGGCCATCCAAATTTAGGTTTACCATGAATTCCCTAAATGGCTCCAAACCAATCTTGGGATGATTCGTTTGAAAGGGTGCAACCGATTTCTTTCCCCGTCCTTGAAACAATCCGAGCTTGTGCTCCATCTCCAATGACCCTGTGGTCGATGGGACATTAAATTCTAATCTTCCTTCGTTCTTGTGGAATCTGACTGCTATTTACCACAATCCACGTCAGCCGTGGCAAGCAATATGTATGTACGTGACTGGTAAACGGTTCATTTCAGAATGTCTTTTGTTTCATACACTCCTGGAAATTGAAATAAGAACACCGTGAATTCATAGTCCCAGGAAGGGGAAACTTTATTGACACATTCCTGGGGTCAGATACATCACATGATCACACTGACAGAAACACAGGTACATAGACACAGGCAACAGAGCATGCACAATGTCGGCACTAGTACAGTGTATATCCACCTTTCGCAGCAATGCAGGCTGCTATTCTCCCATGGAGACGGTCGTAGAGATGCTGGATGTAGTCCTGTAGAACGGCTTGCCATGCCATTTCCACCTGGCGGCTCAGTTGGACCAGCGTTCGTGCTGGACGTGCAGACCGCGTGAGACGACGCTTCATCCAGTCCCAAACATGCTGAATGGGGGACAGATCCGGAGATCTTGCTGGCCAGGGTAGTTGACTTACACCTTCTAGAGCACGTTGGGTGGCACGGGATACATGCGGACGTGCATTGTCCTGTTGGAACAGCAAGTTCCCTTGCCGGTCTAGGAATGGTAGAACGACGGGTTTGGATGTACCGTGCACTATTCAGTGTCCCCTCGACGATCACCAGAGGTGCACGGCAAGTGTAGGAGATCGCTCCCCACACCATGATGCCGGGTGTTGGCCCTGTGTGCCTCAGTCGTATGCAGTCCTGATTGTGGCGCTCACCTGCACGGCGCCAAACACGCATACGACCATCATTGGCACCAAGGCAGAAGCGACTCTCATCGCTGAAGACGACACGTCTCCATTCGTCCCTCCATTCACGCCTGTCGCGACACCACTGGAGGCGGGCTGCACGATGTTGGGGCGTGAGCGGAAGACGGCCTAACGGTGTGCGGGACCTTAGCCCAGCTACATGGAGACGGTTGCGAATGGTCCTCGCCGATACCCCAGGAGCAACAGTGTCCCTAATTTGCTGGGAAGTGGCGGTGCGGTCCCCTACGGCACTGCGTAGGATCCTACGGTCTTGGCGTGCATCCGTGCGTCGCTGCGGTCCGGTCCCAGGTCGACGGGCACGTGCACCTTCCACCGACCACTGGAGACAACATCGATGTACTGTTGAGACCTCACGCCCCACGTGTTGAGCAATTCGGCGGTACGTCTACGCGGCCTCCCGCATGCCCACTATACGCCCTCGCTCAAAGTCCGTCAACTGCACATACGGTTCACGTCCACGCTGTCGCGGCATGCTACCAGTGTTAAAGACTGCGATGGAGCTCCGTATGCCACGGTCAACTGGCTGACACTGACGGCGGCGGTGCACAAATGCTGCGCAGCTAGCGCCATTCGACGGCCAACACCGCGGTTCCTGGTGTGTCCGCTGTGCCGTGCGTGTGATCATTGCTTGTACAGCCCTCTCGCAGTGTCCGGAGCAAGTATGGTAGGTCTGACACACGGGTGTCAATGTGTTCTTTTTGCCATTTCCAGGAGTGTAGTTTATATTTAAAGTTCGGCATTTTAATTCTAGAAAAACAATGCCCGGTTCACAAATCTTTACAGAACGGGAAAGCGGGAAAGCAGCAGTAATGGCAGACAGTACACGAAACATGTGTATGCTTACATCACTGTTCAACCACCACAGGAACCAGTTTACCTAAAAGGTCTTACAGAGTGTACGTGGCACTCCGTATATCAATTCAGGAGAATCTTGGTAAAAAGCAACCTAGGTACACGTTCCAACCTCAGTTCGTCGTGCTGTAGACCACAAAAGATTGTTTTGATGTCACATTCCTCATAGTATTTGACATAATAATTCAAGAAAGATTTGCGTGTGAATATGGATACGTAAACACAGTTGTCATTCTGTGTTCACATCTAAATAAATACACTTTTTCTAGTCTGCTTTATTTCACGTGCTATGCCTGGCTCACTCCCGACAATTCTGTATCCTCTCTTGTTACAGCTTCACAGAGCGACCTACTGACGTACTACAAACCTCACGTTGTATAAATTACTACCTCATAAGTTTTTCATGAGCTGAAACAGTCTCATGCACATAGGCATATGGCGTAAGGTCAGCGTAAATAAATAAATAAATATAACTTAACAAATCGTACAATACGTTACACAAAAACTCCATTGAAATTTTGGTACGGCAGCCTAAATTGGAAAAGCGCCAATAGGGATGCCGCCAGCCGTTTTTATTGAAAATGGCGGTGAACCAGACTGAGAAAGCTTCCCGAGCTAGAGCAGAACTGAAAAACAGATTGAAAAAGTAAGAGTGAACTATTCAAATTACTGATCCAGTAAACCACAATCCATGTGGTCAAACTGCGCAGTCTGCAGGTCTTCATTGGTAATTAGAACCATCTTGAAGGGGACGACTTCGTACCTAATTAATCTTCAGTGACGTAGCCACTTTTCATGTTTCGTGAAAGGTCAACCGAAACACAAATAAGGGAAACAGAGAATCCACATGCGCCTAACATGTCCAGGATTCCGAAAAATTTGAAATGTTCTGCGCTGAGTCAAACATGAGTTTTTTTCACTGCGAGAACTGTCAATGGTACCAGCTGTTCCGACTTGATGCAGTTGTGGCTCATGCCGCAACTAGAAACCCACCGCAGGGACTTCATCTACCAAGAACTGGTGCCACTCCACCTTTCCACATTGTGTAATACATTTCCTGAATGAGATACTGTCTCGTTGTTCGATAGCTCGTTTGTGGCCACAGACCTGACGCTACTTAAGGAGCCGCCAAGGTTAGCAGACTTGTCACCTGTGAATTTTTTCCTGTAGGGTTATATAAATGGTAGCGTGTATCTTCTATCGCCTTGCGAAGTTACCTTCTGGGGTTATATCAAGGACAGCGCTTATTTTCGACCTCTACCATAGAACCTCGAAGACTTGTAGCATCACATCAGAGAAACTCTTCTTACCATAATTTCTGATATGTTAGATCGGGTTTGAGCACAACTAGACCACCTCTAAAAAGCACAACGTTTATTAATATTGCAATTCGATTTAAGGATTAGTCTTTCACATACTCACTTGTTAAATTATTCCTGTCCATTTAGCTTTACCGATTTTTTGAAGTATAAACTGTTTCACAATGTTTTGGCAGTTTCCAGTTTGAATAAAATTCAAGGTAATCCAGGAGGAAAGTTGAATATTTTACACAAGGTACAACTTTTAATCAGTTTTACTTGCGAAATACTGCATCGGACAAATAACTATTCGCCGCCAAACAACACACGAGGCACTTCAATTACTTTTTCAATATATCGTTCAAAACTGCTGCAGGAATCACGTAAATGTAATCATAAATTCGAGCATTTCATACTTCTATGCACTGGGCACGTTTCCGTAACGAACGACTAGGGCTTGTCTGTGAACGGCTGAACGGCTACGCGCACGTTCGATGTTCTTGGGAGTTCGGGAGGATTTCCGAAGGCCGGTTGACATTCAGTTCGATGCCCTTCCTGCTACAAGTCAATTTCTTACCCAGTTCAATACTGATCCACGAGAAGCGATTGAAATATTTACGAAAGACTCCCTGCGCGCAAACGGCGGATTTACCGTAGCGAAAATAGCAGTCCACCGCTATCGCTAGATGTTGCTTTGACTAGTGTGACATGACTACTGACCATTGTGTGGCTTGAAACTTGAGTCTCTGCACTACAAATAGGCGACACCCCCGTCGATGTATCTTGTTTTCAAGGCGCGTTATTCAGATCTGAAATCATCAGAACATTGTGAAACGCCATGCACCTCATGGACATTTTAATTACTCTGTGTTTTGTTGAAATGAAAAAAAATGTTATAAAATCTGTGAACACACAATGGCACAAAAATGATATAAGTTGCATAAACCGTAGACAGGAAACGCATACAGAGGGAAACACAAAACCCGCCCCATTGCAGTTTTGTCTTCGCTATAAAAGAAATCGAAAAATGAGAAAGTATCGTCGTAAAACGTAACATAAATTCGTTATTACCATGTACTTTTCGCGCCGGATACTAGAAAGGGGCACTGGTGCATAAATACCCTCCACTACACGCACCAGGATGGCTAACAAAGGATAAATGTGGATGCAGATTGCTTTAACCACTTTTCCTACGGATGTGGAGGGCATAGTACTCATTGTAACCATCCTCTTGGGACCACCACTATTTTGGGAACTTGTCAGTTGATCAGAACTGATCGTAAGTCTGATGTCGGGCATCAGTCAACATCTAACGATGTGCCATTTTCAGTGAGAGCAGCAGCTTTCTGTTCGACGGCTTGTGGCCGTTTCTTCGATTGTCCATGCGCCATATAAAACCCTTCATTTGCCTTTCTATGGTGTTGTTGTCGTGGTCTTCAGTCCAAAGACTGGTTTGATTCAGCTCTCCATGCTACCCTATCTTGTGCAAGCTTCTTCATTCCCCAGTACTTACTACTACCTACATCCTTCTGAATCTGCTTAGTGTATTCATCTCTTGGTCTCCCTCTAAGATTTTTACCTTCCACGCTGCCCTCCAATGCTAAATTTGTGATCCCTTGATGCCTAAGAACATGTCCTACCAACCGGTCTCTTCTTCTTGTCAAGCTGTGACACAAACTCATCTTCTCCCATATTCTGTTGAGTGCCTCCTTATTAGTTATGTGATCTACCCATCTAATCTTCAGTATTCTTCTGTAGCACCACATCTAGAAAGCTTATATTCTCTTATTGGCCAAACTATTTATCGTCCGTATTTCACTTCCATACACTCCAAAGATATACTTTCAGAAACGACTTCCTGATACATAAATCTATATTCGATGTTAACAAATTTCTCTTCTTCAGGAACGCTTTCCTTGCCATTGCCAGTCTACATTTTATATCCTCTCTACTTCGACCATCATCAGTTATTTTACCTCCTAAATAGCAAAACTCCTTTACTACTTTAAGTGTCTCATTTCCTAATCTAATTCCCTCAGCATCACCCGATTTAATTTGACTACATTCCATTATCCTCGTTTTGCTTTTGTTGATGTTCATCTTATATCCTCCTTTCAAGACACTGTCCATTCCGTTCAACTGCTCTTCCAAGTCCTTTGCCGTCTCTGACAGAATTCCAATGTCATCGGCGAACCTCAAAGTTTTTACTTCTTCTCCCTGAATTTTAATACCTACTCCAAATTTTTCTCTTGTTTCCTTTACTGCTTGCTCAATATACAGATTGAATAACATCGGGGATAGACTACAACCCTGTCTCACTCCTTTCCCAACCACTGCTTCCCTTTCATGCCCCTCGACTCTTATGACCGCCATCTGGTTTCTGTACAAATTGTAAATAGCCTTTCCTTCCCTTTATTTTACCCCTGCCACCTTTAGAATTTGAGAAGGGGGATTCCAGTCAACATTGTCAAAAGCTTTCTCTAAGTCTACAAACGTAGGTTTGCCCTTCCTTAATCTAGCTTCTAAGATAAGTGGTAGGGTCAGTATTGCCTCACGTGTTCCAACATTTCTACGGAATCCAAACTGATCTTCCCCGAGGTCGGCTTCTACTAGTTTTTCCATTCGTCTGTAAAGAACTCGCGTTAGTATTTTGCAGCTGTGACTTATTAAACTGTTTGTTCGGTAATTTTCACATCTGTCAACATGTGCTTTCTTCTTGAAGTCTGAGGGTATTTCGCCTGTCTCATACATCTTGCTCACCAGATGGTAGAGTTTTGTCAGGACTGGCTCTCCCAAGGCCATCAGTAATTACACTGGAATGTTGTCTACTCCAGGGGCCTTGTTTCGACTCAGGTCTTTCAGTGCTCTGTCAAACTGTTCACACAGTATCGTATCTCCCATTTCATCTTCATCTACATCCTCTTCCATTTCCATAATATTGTCCTCAAGTACATCACCCTTGCATAGACCCTCTATATACTCCTTCCACCTTTCTGCTTTCCCTTCTTTGGTTAGAACTGGGTTTCCATCTGAGCTCGTAATATTCATACAAGTGGTCCTCTTTTCTCTTTGTAGGCAGTATCTATCTTACCCCTAGTGAGATAAGCCTCTACATCCTTACATTTGTCCTCTAGCCATCCCTGCTTAGCTATTTAGCACTTCCTGTCGATGTCATTTTTGAGACGTTTGTATTCCTTTTTGCCTTCTTCATTTACTGCATTTTTATATTTTCTCCTTTCACATTTCTTCTGTTACCCAAGGATTTCTACTAGCCCTCGTCTTTTTAGCTACTTGATCCTCTGCTGCCTTCACTACTTCATCCCTCAAAGCTACCCATTCTTCTTCCATTGCATTTCTTTCCCCCATTCCTGTCAATTGCTCCCTTATGCTCTCCTTGAAACTCCGTACAACCTCTAGTTCTTTTAGTTTATCCAGGTCCCATCTCCTTAAATTCCCACCTTTTCGCAGTTTCTTTCTATGTTGATCGTTTAAAACTGTTTAATGCAGTCAACGGCCAATCTCTCTGCTCTATCCGAAAATTTGGCCTAGAATATCATGCCAAGTTTGCTTTCCAAACAGCAATAGCCACTTCCAGTACTAATATCTAAGCAAGATATCAAAGATGTCCTAACTCCAAGAATCACCTCCCACAACGCTTAAAAACAGACTACGTAAGAGTCCAGGTACTTGCCCGTAACCTACTTGTTGATGTCGTCCTCATGTCTCTCCCGGTATACTGTTTACTGGCTCTGTAAATCTTCCTTAAACGTTTTGTAGTTGTGCATTTAGCCTTACTAGCAGTAGTCATAAGGTTTTAATAAGGATCTCAAAAATATATAATTTTTAGATCACTTTACGCTATGTGTAGTAAACGTGCATAAGGTCGTCAGTCATAGATTAAACTTGGTGGGTCTATGAGTAAAACAAAGCAAACGCAGAATGAAAGAATATACAGTGCTTACGAACTGCAATGCAGACGTTGCAGATGCCATGAAAATACGGAAAACTCTGTTTTTGAGCGCAGACATGAATCAAGGTATTTCCCTAATTAGTCGGCCTGGAAACCCTCATCAAAGTTAAGCAAGTTGTCTGCTTAATGCATTTCACAGCTTGCTTGACCACTGAATCCCCGCTGGATGAAGCTGTGGCCAGTATCGTAACTTTCCTGTAATTCATGTTATGCCCACAGGAAATGCTGTGTTCCGCTGCCGCTTATATATTAGGCTATAGAAGGCCGGTGTAGCCCTAGATTTCAATGCAACGTTCTTTTACACTGTGCATTGTTTGTCGTATGTACGCTCATGGAATTCTATATTTACCCAAACTTCGTAAAATCAGAACATCCTTCAAAGATCCCAGAAGAGCTGCGGTCTTGGCCGGTAAAACGCAGATGACATCCACTTTATGCTTCTTCGTTATTCTAATGTAATTCAAGGGATACTTCACTCATACGGTAGAAGAAGTATAGGCTTTACGTCTCTGTCCTCTTGCTCTCCTTTTGATTGGCCTGGAGTATGCGCTTGCAGAGCTCTCTTAATTTGAAGTTTAGTGTATCTATTCTCACGGAATATGTCTTACAAGTGTACCACTTTACTTTCTAGGCATTCAGCATCGGATACTACACGAACACTGTATACTGAAATTTTAAATACACTCAGGTAGTTTGTGAAGGATGGTGGCAACTCGACCCTTGCAAGTAACTATCAAATTGAGTAGGCTTGTGGTAATAGCCACATCACAAGAAACCATCTTCCTTACGTCTAACTAAAATTTCTGGAAACCGTAGACAGGTGTTAATTTCCCGTTATATTGTGAATATGAATTTTAGTGAAAGGAGTTTAGGTACCCAAGGAACACGATACATCTCCAGCCCACTGTCGGGTTTAAATCTGCAGAGCAGATTTCTTTCTCTTGGATAGCCTCCTCAAATGAATTAGCTCATCATAGGACAAACAAGACGCACTGTAAAACCACGTCGTATTGGTCACCAGCGAAAAGCCTACATTTTACAGCCTTATAAATCAGCAATTGGCCGAACATTTCATTTCCGATGGCCATTCCATGGATAACGGGAAACTTAAAACACAGCTTCGGCCTCCTAGTATTCAGTGATCAAGGAAGCTCTAGAAACAAAATTTGCAGACAGCGTGCTGAACCAAAACGTGAGTTTCCATCTCGACAAATTGTATAACCCCCTCGTTTGACGTCTGCGCTCTCAAAGGAAATATTCTTCTTCATGCGTAATTATAAAAAGTACACTTCGTAAGGACTGTGGATTAGCTGACTCTGTACTTGTTTTGTTTTACTCATAGACGCTTCAAGTTAATGCATGGCTGACTCTTTTGTTGCCAGTACTACTATCTCTGATGCATGCTCGTTTACTTCACAAAGTGATTTAAAAAATTGCAAGTGATTGACCTCTAGAAAGCCTGAAACTTTGTCAGCCGAAGTATCGGAGTACCAATCAACAATATCAATTATACGCGCCCAAAAGAAATGATATTTTCTAACTGCTGGGAAAACTTCAAGAAACATCTGTTTGTTTGTATGTATATGACAGGATTTTTGGTGCACATCAGAATCACTGCGAGGCAGTGCCGTAGTTCACAGCTACAATTGTCAATCCACAGTGGTGGAACACCGTTCGGTAATTCGTCATCTGCATCCGAAACGTAGCAAAGCTGCAGAAGTCCATTTTGACTTTGTAGAACTACTAGGAGACAATGCGAAACTGAATCACAAGTGGTTGTGTGACGCATACTCACGATTGTAGTCAAACAAGTCTGAATCGCGAAGAACCCACAAGCCATCTCTGTGTGAAGAAGCGGAAATCACTGGAGATATGGCGGCCCTGATGCTGAAAGACCGGCAGGCGGAGAGACAAAGGAGGGAAGGAAGCAGTGGAAACGTGGATCGCTTTCAAAAATGGTGAAAATCAACCATCGTCGGACATGGTGATGCTCACTGTTTTTCTGAGACTTCTGTGATGAAGTGCAAACAGATTATTCATGATGGTAGCAAACTATTATAGAAGAGGTTTATTGTTAGAAAGTGATGTGTTACTGCCAAGAAACGTAGCTCGATTAAACTTGGACTTTAAGTGGAAAGAACAGCTACAGTTTAGTACGGAAGGTAACTGAAAGAAATACTCAATGAGAGAACTGAAACGACACCCTTATGCTAAGGCAATTTATTTCTATTCTGCTGCCACTCCGGTCTATGATTGTCACCTGGACGTTACAAAAGGGGAGATATTGTTCTTAAAATGTTCTCTGTAATGCGTTTCCCTGCTGGCCATAAGATTGGTAACGATTTCTTGTGGTTGGGCATTCCATTCCTTCGCCACTGCGGTTGACAGTTACTGGACGGTCGATGTGCATTTGAACGTGCTGCAAAACCTCTTCCCATCGAGATTCACACTAGCTCCGTGGATCTTATGTCGGAGCAACGGGCAGGCCAGTCGAGTCGCAGAAAGTCCTCCCGTCCCAAGATATCTCCACTTGCACATTTCAATGAAGTCGCATATTGTCATCACTAGAAATTAAACCTAGGCCGAATACACCCCCGAAAGAGGAAGACGAGGAAGTAATAGACTGACACAATCTGGCTGATCAGTGAGTGCACCATGTTCACATGCCTTCCCACGCCGTAACACCTGGACTACCAAGATGATCTTTTTCTAGAGTGTTCCTGGGTGCGTTACGTATCCTGTGACTGCAAGAGGTGGGAACACACAATGAGTCATGTATCCTGACATAAAATTGATGCAATATCGCTATATACCTCTTGTAGGTTTACACGACCATACCGATAGCCGATGCGTCGACAGCTGCAGGATTATGACCGAACCTAGCAAGTAATCTGAAATTACGATCGAGAGAAGAGATCGACAGTCGACATCTCTTGGATGAAACTGTCAAAAGGCGAGGGACCATCTTTTGTACTCATCGTTTAATGTATGTATTGACAACAGGCAGTTTCAAGAGTTGTCTGCGCAAAGCAATACAATACCGTCGGAGTTATAAATATAATTTCACAAATGTGTGGTAAAATCCGCTGATTGTATGCTGTATATGTTAATAGTTTACAACTGCGACAATCTAATGCATACATTTAGGTCACTTCTACCTTCGTTGCTGAATCCCTACATCACTCAGGTAAATTTCAGGATGATACCTTTGTTGGTGCACGGCCCCAAGTTTTACAAAAAGGAACTCCAACTTGTACTCCTTCTCCAATAACTTCAGTGTCAACAGGACGTTAAAGTCCAGCCTTCTTACCATTTATACCCAGTATGTTAACAGCAGGTCATCAGCAAACACGTACACATAAAAATACTTGTGAAGATGGGACTGCTGTAAAAAGGTGTATAAAAAATCTTTTCCATTAATAGATTCCATTCAGCATTCAATGATTTCGGTGCAAAACCCATTGAGTTCAACACAAAATTGCTAATTGCTACTTGAAATTGACCGATTTTGCCAAGATTGACTGATTTGGACACAAAATTGTCTAAGATAGTGCCTGTCAGAAATGATACTTCTAATGTTCTCTTTCTCTGCTGTTTGTGTCCCTCACTATGAAACTCAATTGCAGATGATCATTGTCTAACTTTTTGTGATTACCACTCGTTCTGTCAGAACGTCGGAAAGTCTCCATTTCTGAAGAGCATCCGGGCGGTTGTCCTCACAGCAGAATTATTTTGATGCCCAGATGTGGCTGGCGTCGGTCTATCTTCCGAAAACTGATATTTACGGCTCCTGTGTCTGCATCTGTGTGTGTTGTGTTGCACATGCTCGACAAAACAGACACCATATATATTAAACGTAGTAGGTCAAACCATTTTAATCTTTCGGAGGGTGCCCCATTTTAAACTGGACTCTTACTTTATATACTACGATGCCAAGGAATTATTTTGTTCATTTACCGCCATTTTAAACTTAGCACAAGTGTCTATCGTGGATTTTTTAAATTTTCCTCCACTTTAAACTATCTTGCGTAATATCATAAGGTGTATGATTGAAAATCTGGCAACATTCCAGGCTGTCCAATGTTGGCTAAATCTGGGGGGCTGAATACATAGTCGGCATAATATGATCGTATCTTTTCGAGAGGCTTTCAGAGAAGCATCACATATCTCATTGGCCCCTTTAATCTCCCTCATATTTTTGAGTAGTAATTCGTACTCCTTTTGTGTTATTAACAATTACTTTTCAAAAAGTGTTCCGTTTCTTGAATTAATCACTGCTCCAACGTATGACTCTGTGCATTGGAGAATATAATAAAAATTTTGGAAATAAATTATCTAAGAAAATGGGCCGGATATGTTTATATGTTATTCGACCTACGGAAAAAGCGATGGAGTTCCTAATGGCCTCGCCTCGCGTTCTGGGCGAGGAAGGTTTGACTGCCCGACCAACTCTCTCACTATGGTGTGGAGACTAGAGCAGTTTCTAAGGCCATGTCGTTATTATGGGCTAAAGACATCGTTTCCCGTCCGGTGAAAAACATATAGACAACGTGAAGCCATTTGCGATGTGGGTCAGGAATTACCGCGCAAGCGTCGAGATTGAAGAGAAAACGCAAAAGCCTTGCGGAGAGTTGTCCTTGATGACGACCAAAGACCCGCAGAGGAACGAGTCTTCTGGCAAAGAGAGTGGGCGCACTGTGTGAGCTGTGAAACATGTTTCGCTGCCTGCTGCCTTAGCAACAAGCTGCACGTTGCTGTTCCTGCAGTGTTCATAAGAAATATGAAGGACTGCCGTCGCGTGCCGAAAACATTGTGTCAAATGAGTCAGTGTGTTAGTAGACGACAGTATCTCGTTTCTGAGCCGATCACAAGCAATAGACTGCAATTCTCCTCGAAAAAATACTTTCCACATTCTTCGCGCATATTGCTAAATTCCGCTTGTCACCATCAGTAATGATAGCTTTATTTTATATTTTTGTATTGCTGCTTATGTTAGGAGACCATAGTATCTCGTTTGAGAGCCGGTTTAAACAATACAACGCAATTCTCTTCGAAAAAAGCTTTCCGCAATCTTCAGGCATACTGCTAAATTCCGCTTGTCGCCTTCAGTGATGCTGGCTTTATTTATCTTTTTATTTAATGCTTATATTCTCAGCAGCTTCAGAAGTACAAAAGCTTGTAAATCATCTCTGGCTGTTCCGTCACGAGTGTAAGGAAGATTAATGAAAAGCAAAGGATACTTAGACTCTCGTGCCATTTATAGGTAAAGTTCTAAATGGCGCAACGTGGAACACGGTGTTAATAATCTCACGAAGAGGATAAATGCTGAGACTAAATAGTATTCAGATACAACAAGAAAATGTGTAAGCTTGAATAAAAATTGGCAATTATGAGAATAACTAAGTCAGGCTTGTGGCATTGGTGAGTATTATGAGTCGAGAGGCATCGATAATAAAGCAAAATCCAGATATGCTGCTATAATTTGTTGTGGTAAATACACTGAAAATGTCTTACAGAAGAATTTTGTAGCAAAGTATTTCGTTCGTTTTACGCAGTTCTTCCCACGGCCGTTGACACAGACACGACATTGTTTTTCAAACCGACAATCGGCACTCCTTTGAAAAAGTGGCAGTAAGAAAAGCCTAGTGGCACGATCTCAGAGAGGGTGTGGTCCATGTACTGGCCAGTGGCAACTGAGCAGTGACAGGACACGGTGGTAACAGCACGACTTTCCCATCATGTGTCTGGCAGTCACGTTGGCGGTCAGTACAAGCGAAGGATTCATTAAAGTCACTACACACACCAAAGTATTATGTTCTGTGTGGCGACAGGAGCTCTTTCTATGATATGGAAGCTCCCTCTCGATCAATTGCACATGAATATACAGGGTGATTCCGGAATGATGATACAAACTTTTAGCGATGGTAGAGGAGGGTAAACGTATCGATTTAAGATAAACATAACGTTTTAAGGTACGGGATCCTAGTCGGGAAACTACAGAGTCGAAAGCTATAAGCAAAAGTTATTCTACATATACATCTATGTGATTACTCAGATAATCACAATAAAGTGCCTGGCAGAGGGTTCAATGAATCACCTTCATGATGTCTCTCTACCGTTCAACTCTCGAACGGCACGCCGGAAAAACTAGTACTTAAATTTTTCCGTGCGAACCCTGATTGCTTTTATTTTATCGTGATTATCATTTCTCCCTATGTAGGTGCGTCCCAACAGAATGTTTTCACAATCGGAGGAGAAAACTGGTGGTTGAAATTTCATGAGAAGATCCCGTCGCAACGGAAAACGCCTTTGTTTTAATGATTGCCACTGCAATTCACGTATCATGTCTGTGACACTATCTCCCCTATTTAGCGATAATACAAAACGAACTGCCCTTCTTTGTACTTTTTCGATGTCAACCGTCAGTCCCACCTGATGCTGATCCCATTTCGCACAGCAGTACTCCAGAACAGGGCGGACAAGCGTAGTGCAAGCAGTCTCTTTGTTGCACATTCTAACTGTTCTGCCAATGAATCGCAGTCTGTGGTATTCTCTACTTACAATATTATCAATGTGATCGTTCCAATTTACGTTATTTCTAATTGTAATCCGTAAGTACACTCCTGGAAATGGAAAAAAGAACACATTGACACCGGTGTGTCAGACCCACCATACTTGCTCCGGACACTGCGAGAGGGCTGTACAAGCAATGATCACACGCACAACACAGCGGACACACCAGGAACCGCGGTGTTGGCCGTCGAATGGCGCTAGCTGCGCAGCATTTGTGCACCGCCGCCGTCAGTGTCAGCCAGTTTGCCGTGGCATACGGAGCTCCATCGCAGTCTTTAACACTGGTAGCATGCCGCGACAGCGTGGACGTGAACCGTATGTGCAGTTGACGGACTTTGAGCGAGGGCGTATAGTGGGCATGCGGGAGGCCGGGTGGACGTACCGCCGAATTGCTCAACATGTGGGGCGTGAGGTCTCCACAGTACATCGATGTTGTCGCCAGTGGTCGGCGGAAGGTGCACGTGCCCGTCGACCTGGGACCGGACCGCAGCGTCGCACGGATGCACGCCAAGACCGTAGGATCCTACGCAGTGCCGTAGGGGACCGCACCGCCACTTCACAGCAAATTAGGGACACTGTTGCTCCTGGGGTATCGGCGAGGACCATTCGCAACCGTCTCCATGAAGCTGGGCTACGGTCCCGGACACCGTTAGGCCGTCTTCCGCTCACGCCCCAACATCGTGCAGCCCGCCTCCAGTGGTGTCGCGACAGGCGTGAATGGAGGGACGAATGGAGACGTGTCGTCTTCAGCGATGAGAGTCGCTTCTGCGTTGGTGCCAATGATGGTCGTATGCGTGTTTGGCGCCGTGCAGGTGAGCGCCACAATCAGGACTGCATATGACCGAGACACACAGGGCCAACACCCGGCATCATGGTGTGGGGAGCGATCTCCTACACTGGCCGTACACCTCTAGTGATCGTCGAGGGGACACTGAATAGTGCACGGTACATCCAAACGGTCATCGAACCCATCGTTCTACCATTCCTAGACCGGCAAGGGAACTTGCTGTTCCAACAGGACAATGCACGTCCGCATGTATCCCGTGCCACCCAACGTGCTCTAGAAGGTGTAAGTCAACTACCCTGGCCAGCAAGATCTCCGGATCTGTCCCCCATTGAGCATGTTTGGGACTGAATGAAGCGTCGTCTCACGCGGTCTGCACGTCCAGCACGAACGCTGGTCCAACTGAGGCGCCAGGTGGAAATGGCATGGCAAGCCGTTCCACAGGACTACATCCAGCATCTCTACGATCGTCTCCATGGGAGAATAGCAGCCTGCATTGCTGCGAAAGGTGGATATACACTGTACTAGTGCCGACATTGTGCATGCTCTGTTGCCTGTGTCTATGTGCCTGTGGTTCTGTCAGTGTGATCATGTGATGTATCTGACCCCAGGAATGTGTCAATAAAGTTTCCCCTTCCTGGGACAATGAATTCACGGTGTTCTTATTTCAATTTCCAGGAGTGTATTTAGTTGAATTTACAGCCCTCAGATTTGTGCGACTTATCGCGTAATCAAAATTTAGCTGCTTTCTTTTAGTAATCATGTGAATAACTTCACACTTTTCTTTATTCAGGATCAATTGCCACTTTTCGCACCATACAGATATCTTATCTAAATCATTTTGCAAGTCGTTTTCATCATCTGATGACTTTACAGGACGGTAAATGACAGCATCATCTGCAAACAATCTATGACGGTTACTCAGATTGTCTCCTATATCAGTAATATAGATCAGGAACAACAGAGGGCCTATAACACTTCTTTGGAGAATGCCGGATATTACTTATGTTTTACTCAATTACTTTCCGTCTATTAGTACGAACTGTGATCTTTGTGACAGAAAATCATGAATCCAGTCGCACAACTGAAGCGATACTCCGTTCGCACGCAATTTGGTTAGGAGACGCTTTTGAGGAACGGTGTCGAAAGCCTTATGGAAATCTAAAAGTATGAAGTCAATTTGACATCCCATGTCGATAACACTTATTACTTCATAAGTATAAAGAGCTAGTTGTGTTTCACAAGAACGATATTTTCTGAATCAGTGCTGACTATGTGTCAATAAATCGTTTTCTTCGATGTACTTGATAATGTTCGAATACAGTAATGTTCTAAAAGCCTACTTAATATTGTCGTTAGTGATATAGGAGTGCCATTCAGCGGATTATACCTACTTCCCTTTTTGGGTATTGGTGTGACATGACCAATCTTCCACTCTTTAGGTACGTATCCTTCCGTGAGGAGCGAGTGGTTGTATATAATTGCCAAATATGGAGCTATTTTATCAGCATACTCTGAGAGGAACCTGACTGGTATACAATCTGGTCCGGAGGCCTTGCCTTTATTAAGGGATTTAAACTGCTTTGTTACACCGAGGATATCTACTTCTACGTTTCCCATCTTGGCAGTTGTTCTTGATTGGAATTCAGGAATACTTACTTCGTTTTCTTTGGTGAAGGAGTTTCGGAAAACCGTGTTTAATAACTCTGCTTTAGTGGCACTGTAATCAGTGACTTCACCTTTGTTACCGCACAGTGAAGGTATTGATTGTGTCTTGTCACTGGTGTGTTTTATGTATGACCAGAATATCTTTGGGTTTTCTGCCAGATTTCGAGACAGAATTTCGTTGTGGAAATTATTAAAAGCATCTCGTATTGAAGTACGCTCCATATTTTGAACTTCTGTAAAACTTTGTCAATCTTGGGGATTTTTGCGTTCTTTTAAATTTGGCATGCTTTTTTCGTTGCTTCTGCAACAACGATCTGACCCGTTTTGTGTACCATGGGGCATCAGTACCATCATTTATTAATTTATGCAGTATATGTCTCTCAATTTCTGTTGAGACTATCTTTTTGAAAACATTCCACAACATTTCTACACTTACGTGACCAGATCGGAAGGAGTGAAAACTGCCTCTTAATAATGCGTTAAATGCATTTTCATCAGCTTTTTTAAATAGATATATTTTTTGTTTCTGTATGATGGTTGTAGGTGTTACGGTGTTCAGCCTAGCAGCAACTTCCTTGTGGCCGCTAATCTCTGTATTCATCACAACACTCACTATTTGTTCAGGATTATCTGTTGCTAAAAGATCAAGTAGACTATGCTTTCGCAACCATTTACGCTTCGAGTGGGCTCATGAACTAATTGTTCAAAATAATTTTCTAAGAAAGCATTCAGTACAATTTCGGATGATGTTTTATGCCTGCCACCGGCTTTAAACGTATAATATTTCTAGCATATCGATGGTAGATTGAAGTCACCAACTACTCTAACTGTATGAGCGGGGTACTAATTTGAAATGATATCTCTGAGAGTGAAATACATATAACGGTACTGTTGTTGTTAAGGCCGGTGTTGTAGACCGCTTTCAGAGTTGGTAATATGAGCCAAACAAAGAAAAAATTTTTGTAAACATGGGCTTTATATTGCCTATGTATACGCTATAAGCGCTTATTCATCTTCGATGCTGCGAATCAAACCTCTTGTACTCAACAAGTGCCAATAGTTCGTAGGGTATGCATTTTCGAACCAGTATTTACTAGACTTTTTTCTTGTTATGTTCCATATTATCTCCTCTGGAACAATACCGGATGGAACAGAACATTTTCACTTGTAACTTTCGTCTCAGTCGTTTCGGGAATATAGTCCCTTTCCTCACTTTGATACATTCCCTATTCCCCATCATCCCCGTAAGTTTGTAACATGATTACGGAATACCTCTCTACGTTTTTCATAAATCCATTTTCACTTCCCAATTACGTTAGCATCACTGGTATAACTGTTTGTTGTAGGATGACTTGAAGATTAGAGAGTTCATTTTTGTACTCAGTATTTCGACGACCGATTTAGTCCTGCTCTTCGGGTGCTGCTTGACCAAACGGCCAAGTCGTGCCGCTATTTATAGTGGACTTCGACTCGTGGCACCTGCTACACCTTTCGATGCTCATTTATTCTGAAGGTTTTAATACTATATGCCCTGGTCTTTCTTGAGGTTTCTCTTTTTGTCCATGTAAATGAAGGTGATAGTACTCATTTGGTTCATTTGATGCCACAGCAAAAGTCCCTTTTACGTCTCTTTTACGAATCGTCAGTGATGGCGCAAGTATGAGTAATACGACATTTTTTGGTGCAGATATATACGCTAGCATCATTGGCCTCTGTCTGTGTACAGGCAATGTTCTCAGGTAGCTTTTCTTCAGGTAAGATGTAAAGGACATTATAAAACGTTGACCCTGCGTAGTTTACGATACTTGCTTTGCATCACTATCAGCGACTTTATAGGATGCTTTAAGCTCCTGAATTTTAGAGTCCTTGACTTACAATGTCTCTGCATTAATCAGTATTTCTTCGAGAATACATTCTTTAGATTTCTTGCACCATTCTACATGCAATTAGATTTTTCACGTGACTAAGTTGTAACCATTCCCTGTGTTAGCAGAGTTTAGATTTCTAACATCTAGCACCGAGTGGGATGAATGTTCCTGATTGTAAAAACGTAATCTATTTTGGATTTCTGACATCTCATATTCTGAAAAGAGTATTAATATTGTCCCTAATGGTCGTAGGAGGTAACACTTATTCAGCCTACGCTGATCATAATTTCACCGTTATTATTCTGAAAGTCTTCGTTAAATGGTTGTTTAATTCCAGGACTGACGATAGTGGAAATACGAGCATTACTCAAACTTAGTTTGAAGGTATGTTATTTATAGCTTCTTGTAGTTACTCGTAGAAGACTTCTCTTTCTGTTCTAGGTTTACAGTCCTCGGGACTGTAAAGATATAAAATTTACAATTGTGGTCACCACGTTTTTTGTCTTAGAAAAAGATATTTGTTGACAGATGTATTTTCACACTTGCTATAAATGTCTGTATCTCTTGTTGATAAATCTCTTAGTGTAGAATCCAGAGCTTCCACAATTGGTTGGCAATTAGTACTTCCTGGAAGTCCATCGAAGCCGCTGGAAGTGTTTCAATGCATGTCTTTTGTTTTCATGGACTATACTTCAGCAAAGGGATGTGGATATCGACTCAGTCCTATCGAATGTACTCGAGGAAGCCTTACATCACTGAGATGCTTAAGTTCTCGAAACGCAGGCAGCTGGTTATTGTGTCCCCATCATTGATATCCACCCATTCGCCACGTCGCACACCCTGACATTAATTCCGTCGTCGCTACCCAGACCCCAAGACGAAACTCGCTGGAGCATGCACTGAGCAGAGGAACTGGGTGGTACTCTTTGGCCGCCATCTGAGAAGCCCCGAGTTCTCTAGACTCGTTTCTGACACAGTAAGTGGATCATCCCCAACGTTCTCTCCATTTGCCAATCCAAGAAGACGCGTGATACCACAAGAAACGAACTCTGTGACAGGACTTCCAATCGCTTCCCAGACCCCATCGAAGTCTTCGCGGTATGTCCCTCACGCGGTGATAGGAGAAATGCACAATGTTTGCAGGCTTCGGAGATAATGTGTCGTGTCTCCGGCACTCGTGACCAATTGGTCGCGATAAAATGCGCTGCTATCGCCAGTCTTGCCCTTCTAGACATGCAGTGTAAAATCTAACGACGTTCACTTACCTGATACGCTGAAAGGGTCCCTGCCGTGAGACATGACTCTCCAGCACCGTAGTAGAACTGTGCGAAAATGCTCTTTCCAGCATCTGGCAAGGACTGGTATTAATATCGTCAACAGTGGTATTAGTCTCACACGCGGAAGAAGAGAGGCGTGATGTGGCAAATTTCAGTCTGGAGTTTGACCTCGGCACGTGGCGACAGCAACTGACCTAGACACGTGCTGTGCGCGGACTGCCTTGGCAGATACCGGCGACGGAGACCCCAACACAAGGCTAAATGGAGACTCCCACAGAGGTTTCAGTTTACGGGAAAGCTATTCCCCACGAAAAGGAAAGTTATGCAACAGGAACATCGAAAACGATTGTGCTGCGAGGTTCCAGGTGGGAAACGTATCCGATATTCCATGAGATTCGAGTCATTACTTGAACATCATCTAAAACAGGTTCTGTGTAAACTGTAAGAAGACAAAATTTTCAGCTTCATCGTTAACCATACATTCTTTCTGTCTTATAAAGTTTTGGTATCAACGGAAATATACATTTACAAAATTTGTATTTATAAGATTTCGTTCACAAAAAAGAGCGATATTCTGATTTGACCTCCACGTGTATGGGACGTACAGAAACGAATAGGAGAGATTTTTCCAAAAACAATTTGATGAAATATTTTGCACTTTAATGGATCACAACGAATTCGTTAAGAATATATATACATACAAATAAGGAAGTCTAGCATTTTTAGTGAAAAGTACAGTAAAAATTCATAAACTGGAAAGAAACACTGAAAAAATCGGTGTGGTGCAATTTCTTTATTCTCTAGACGTGATGAGAGTTAACAACACACGCAAAGATAACATTTTTTACATTTATTTCTCATAAAACAGGTATTTCTCTCTCTCTCTCTCTCTCTCAGAACGTTTACAAGGGTTGATAGTATCTTTTTTGCAATGATTTCTGAAGGTTAACAGGCAATCAACAGGACAGCATTACCCATAAAAATTGTTCTATTAATACCTATCCGATTATTTATAACACGGTGCATTTCAGAGATGTTGATTCACAAATTCATAAGACGAATGAATAACACGAAAGTTTAATTTTATTGTCAAAACTATAATATCTGTTTCCATCAGTATAAATAGATTGTGATATAGGAAAAGAAGAAATACACTCGAATATTGTTTCAAGCAGATGGCATTAGACTGTCTCCTGGAAGAAGCCTTCAAGAATGCATGATACGTCGGGTTTTATTACACATAATGACAACATTCCCAGGAGCATTTTATGGAACATGTCTGTCGCTAACACATTTTCTCCCACAATTTTACGCTACGGAAACACAGCGTACACATTTACCAAAATGTGGGTGATCGTAAAATTTCAAAACAGCTGGCCTATTCTGAAATACGCTTTCCCTCATCTACATATTGTATCTGTTGCTCATCTTTTGCTTTATTTCCTTTGATATTCAGTTGAAACTAAGTGCGGAGAACAGCGAAAACCAATTACTTTTACAGAAGTGTGGAGCTCTAAAATTTTATGTCAAATGAAATACTTTGCAGCAGAGATGCAAACCACACAAAGACAACCACAGGCGAAATCTGTATGTATCGAATCGTGTGAAGCGATTAGAAAGTGTTAGACGTTACAGCGTTAACTGCATGGAGTTAGATTTGAATTATAACATAGGACAACTAAAAATTACGAAGCTTCAACTACCACTATCGAGATTCATAATACGGAGCTAGCAGTATGTAAGTTTTTAATCTGCTTTCGTTTCTGTCCATAAATACTATATACAGTGCGCTGGTATGCATTCATTCCATTGATAGCTGTCTAACAATCATGGCCAGTTTTATAACTGTCTATGATTCACCCACTGGAAAGAAAAAACTCTACACCAACATCTGAGTGTGATACTTCTCAAAGAAAGCTGTATCACATAGTATTTGAAGATCAGTATACTCCCAGGTAACAGTAGTGCCAGGTCAGCGAATATCGAATAACATTATAAACGTAACCTGTACAAAAAGCCCTAGACTGTAGTTAATAGCTTAATATTATTGTTACTACTAAATTGGTCTCAATGACTTCGCTAAGCATGAGTTTAAGAATTTCCAGTAATCCCTTCAGGACCTTACTCGGTGACTGCAAATGACATACAGTTGTCCAGTGGAGGATCACTATTGACGGATCCGTTGACCACGACACAGATCCACCAGCAATGGACTCAATCCAACTGCCGGTGTGAAGGAAATTTAAATTAGCGTTCTACATCGATGCTCCATAGATGTGTGGCAGAGAATACATTGGGCACCATTGTGACTACCACTCTTTCCAGTTCGAGTCGCGAATGGTTGTCGGGAAGAATGATTGCCGAGAAGCCTCCGTGTGGGTCGGAATCTCTGTTACCTTCGCAGTTTTTTCGCGTAGAAGGAAGCAATGTACTGTATTTATCGACAGTTGTAGGACCGTAAGCTCTAGCAGCTTTAATAGTAAACCACACCGTGGTGCAGAATCCATCTCTTGCAGCTTCTGCCATTGGATTTGCTTATCGTCACTGTAATGCTTTCGAGCCTACCAAATCTTTAATGAGATGTGCTACTGCTTTCGGTCTTCTCTATTTCATCCGTTGATCCCAGACTGACGAGCAATATTGAAGTGTTGGTCAAACGAGTGTTTGGTAAGCTTCCTTCTGTGCTGACTGCCATCATTTTCAAAGAACTCTTGCAATGAGCTTTAACCTGCATTTGCCTTTCCTGCTATTTGTTTTATGTGGTTTTTCCACATTAAATTCATACATACACATACTAATAGATGTTTTATGGAAGTAATTGCTTTCAGCATTGTTCTGCAATGTGCTATTCGCTTACATAAAGGTGCTAGTTTTGTGGCAGCCATAACAACTTTCATTGCATACAATCCACGACAGTACCAGAAATCCACGTGCTGCAGAGTAAATTGTGATCCATGTAGCTAAATAGACATTAGAAACATGTATTTACGCTGATAAAATGAATGCGACACAGTAAAAAAAAATTATATATAATAAAAGCGCTGGAAACATGTAAATTTATTGCCTCATATTTTGTATACTAAGGACAAGTATTTCAAGAACTACAACATGGTCCAACCAACTGTAATATATTTGTTTATCTACTATTAGCTACTTTCCATTTGCCTCATGGAATGGTCGCGTGGAATGGCCGCACAGTGTCACGGTATATGCGGCTACTCCCGCCGGAGGTTTCAGCCCACCCTCGGACATGGGTGTGTGTGTCGTTATTAACGTAAGTTAGTTTAAGTAGTGTATAAGGCTAGGGACTGACGACCTCAGCAGTTTGGTCCCTTACGTATTCCTACACGATTGAATTTTTTTTCATTTCTTCCACTTATAGTATTTTTGAGAAACCTTTCACAAGCGCCAGTCTGCACATAACTTGCGACTAAATAGCCAGTATACACGTAAAGACAAACATCGCTTTCCAATGCTTGTGTAGCACAAATGTGATCTATTAGTGTACTCTTGGGTTATATTTGTGCTACACACGAACAGGAAAGCGATGTGTGTCTTTGCAGGCGTGCTGGATACTGAGTGAAATAAGATTTGAAGCTTTAGGCTTGTTATAAGTGAAGAAGATCAACAGTCGGAAGTAGTTAATAGCACAGACAATAAATATGTTGCTTAGAGTTTGGACCATGGCTTTTTTTTAACGTGTGAACCTCCACAAGAACCAAATTCTGATAATTTAGTAAGTGTATAAAAGCTATTAAAATTATTTTGCTGATGAAGCGTTGAATCAATAGATACACGGTTATGTAGCCCTCAGTTCCTACATTACTGCTCCATTGGTTGTTGCAGCAAGGAAATGGCAGCTGCAGAAACACACTTCCGAAATATTATTGGCATTGAAATTGGAGGATTGCTTTATCGTTCTTTTATTTTGCGTAAATCATTCGGAGGTTGTTTAAAGCGAGGTTCAAACACCTGTCCGGACATTCACATTTAGTTATTCCTGTGATTTACCAATGTCTATGAAGGTATACGGCGAAATGGGCCCTTTCAATTACTTCATCGTGCTCGGCCAATCTCAGTTCGGATTTCAACTCCAAAGACCTCGTCGTCGAAGCCTCACACTTTTCCTCGTTGCCGAGGAGACTACAGTCTTTGTGCAAGGCTGTATTCCATTTCCTCTTCGGTGTTTTTTCATTGGAAAGAGTGTTTTCTGTAAATATCAGTCCAATAATAAGACAGTTGTTGCAGTTTAAAGGTGCTACAAATCTGTTGCGCGTTAGTACCGAGACCGTCCTTCTTACGTGTCTTCCATACGTTAGTTCCTTGCTCCTCACATTCCTTCCTTGACATACTGTGGCTTCCGTACCCCAATGAACTTACAGAACCACAGGAAAGCCATCAAAAATGACTAAAACACACGAAACGCATCCATAATTCAAAAAAGTTTTCAATTTTTCCCTTTTTCCCATGGAAGCAAAAATCTATGTGTAACGATCTTAAACGGCCATATTGGGTTTCTGAATCTCGTCCAATAGGTGATAAAAGCATGTCATATTCCTTCCCTTTCCGCAAATTACTGTATATAAAAGACGTGTTGTCATCACCATCATAATATTATCTCCGTTACCAGTTACGCTTTCAGTAAGTTTGTGTGTTACAGCGGGGGAAACAAAGAGGTGGCTCAGTATTTAACGCCCAGTGTATTTAGAAGCTTGGTAACTTCAATTGACTGTAGCCTTTCTTCTGTTTCTTGCGCCCTTGTGCCGCATGGGCCCGTGGCCAACATGGTTATTAACGGTGGTGTGATTAATTGAAGGTATAGCCGTATGCCCTTTCTATCACCAGCCTTCAGCGCCCCCCCCCCCCCTTTTTTTTCACACCCCTGCGACAGAAACATGCGTATGCCAAGTCTGTTAGTAGTTTTATTAATCTAAAAACCAGAGAAAGTTATCTTAATCTCGGAGAATCGAATAAATGTGGCATGACTTCGGAAAGAGGCCGTTATTCACCGACTGGAGTGTGGGACAGGTAGTAAAACCACATCTGAGGTAGCCGGCACGGCGACCCACGTCTGTCATCTGCCGGCCAATTTATATCCTGGAAACGGTGCTTTAACACACAAGGCCGTCCAGACAGTTGATTGTACGATTAAGTATATTTAATGTATGTAAACAACATACCAACATAAAGCAATCCGATATTAATATAGAAAAAGATAATCTTTCAACATCGGCTAAGAATTTCTTGGTCAGATATAATCTGGAACAGGATATTCTTAGAGGCTTATTCAGTTATTACCACTCATTCCGGCACTATGCAGGGGTGTTTAAGCAGGAGAGAAAGAAAGGGAAGTAAGACATATAGAATGCTCTGCTCTACTGAGTAATTTGAGGTGCGGAACATGGAGTCAAAGACACCAGCTTAAGGATATATGGAAGTAAACTTATCTACTGCTGTGTCTAACATTACTGTTTTCTAGCTTGTTTACACTTAACACACGTACATTTTTATACACATGCTATTTCTTCATATTTTCATTCTTTATTTCCTTCGAGGAAACAGAGATGACGAGCCAGATTACTCGGAAGTCACGCTGCAGATTTTGTTTACATTACTTGTCCATAAGGTGACTCTGTTGTATCTTATTTACATTGTTCCATGGCGGAACATGCTATCAAACAACAGTTCTGTTCAGAGACGTAAATTACAATACGATGGAGCAGTACCAGTACAGTTTCGCAGAACTTGCTGACACACACCTTGTGTGCGAGTGGTCCTCACGTTGCTAGGTCTCCCTCGTTTCTTCTTTCCAATGAACCAGTCTCCCGCATTCGCGATCGAGAGAAATAAATACACGTCGTGACGATTGACACCTGTTAGCAAATCGTTCCCTGTACAGACTTTCAGCAGAGAGATCATTGCACCGTACTTCCCCGTTCGCCATTGTCATGCTTGCCTTGAGGTTGATGGCCATCACATCCAGACCATTTTTCAAGATACAGTACAAATGGTATGTTCATTGTGTCAGGGGTGATACTTGCCATTAACCGTAACTAACGCAATAAAATTACACAGTAACGTGATGTTGTTCCAATTATCTCCTTAAGTTGGCCTCTCCAACCCCAGGATCCCTACCTCAAATTGTTCCTGTCAAATTTTGGCACGCTCTTACGGAAACACACTTCATGTGTCATAAACGCAACTCTTCAGCTGTTATCTTGCCACAGATTACTGTCCTCTCCTTTTAAAGACATGGTAATAGCGTGCATGCCGCCTAATCCTTATTCATGCAGCCTAGCAGTCTAGCAGTTTATCTATTTAAGAAATTTTGCTACATTTACCTTCAGTTACTGATGTTATATAGTATGACCTTGTAGGTGAGAGGCTGGTGTGGTGGATAATCATGCGGAGTACCCCAGTTTGATTGCCAAATATGTGCGAGACTTTTTAGCTGCATGGCAACAAGGTGTTGTACTGAGAGACATTTTAATATCATTGACGTTCAGGTCACCTTAGCAGCAAAAGAAAAGAAGACTTACACTTGGCAGCTGAAGAATGCAAGGATAGGCCTCCCGACAAATGATGTCATATGATGATTACCTTCACATTACTTATCAACCAAAATATTATGACGACGTACCACCTGTTTTGCGGTCTACTTCAAACATGTGAAACGAAACAGTTTGCGACGTTGTACACCTTTTTGCGAATACTTTTCAGCCATACCGTCCGACTTTGAGCACCTCATTCATCAAAGTTCTCTGTGGTCTATTTGCTGGCTTCCGGCAGTGAGTTTCATGATGACCACCAAGCGAGTACTTTACAGCTTGTGGACAGGGCTATGTTGCAGTAGTTTCTCAGTGCCATAATCGTTGCTAGTGTAGATATATGGGAGCGTAGAAGACAAGTGAACGGGTGGTTTGTGCATGAAACGAGCTCCTTGGGATCAAAAACATTTATCAACTCTAAGTGACACTTCAAGTTTTATGGAGATAACAAGAAAAAGTCAAGCCACTTTAGCAGAAGAAATAAGCCTCGACTCGCAAATCACTCTTGCGACAACAGAGTTGCAAGCAAAGCCAGCTAAGTTACAAAATTATAAGTACACTAGTGCAAAATAATATGGTTTTTCATAGCTGGAGCCTTGTATGATTCCGGGCATCCACCCTAGCAAGAGACTTTGAAATGAAATGAAGTCCCATGCTTCTTGACAGAGCATAGGGAGCCGCGCGGAGTGGCCGCGCTGTTTGAGGCGTCATGTCACGGACTGTGTGGCCCTCCTGCTGGAGATCCTAGTCCTCCCTTGGTCATGGGTGTGTGTTGTTCCTGGCATATGTTAGTTTAAGCGGTGTGTAAGTCTAGGGACTGATGACCTAAGTTGTTTGGTCCCTTAGGAATTCGCACACATTTGAACAGAGAGTAGGGGAATAATGCGGGAGACCAGCACCGCCGTACTAGGCAAAGTGGTTTGCCGTTGCCTTCTTGCGACCGCAATGGGCATGATTGATGATGATGAAGGCGACACAACAACACCTAGTCATCTTGAGGAAGGTGAAAATCCCTGACCCCGCCGGGAATTGAACCCCGGACTTCGTGATCGGGGAGCGAGAAAGCCACAGCCACGCGGTTCCCGACTGTAGCGCTTAGAACCGCTCGCCCACCCCGGCCAGCACTGACAGCAACCTACACAGTAACAGCAGGATAGGTGACGATGCTTTCTGAAGTGCCTTCGCAATATTGAAATCTGTCTTTGATGTAAGCATGATTCTTTTCATGAAATGTTGTCCTTGCTTTTGCCAGTCTACCGTTTCAGATCTGTTTTACTTCTGCTGCCTTTAGGTAGTTTGCTGCCTATCTAACAAAACACCCGCGCATCGCCTGATTTAATTTCACTGGTGTTTCTTGCCCTTTAGTTTATGTCTATAGGTCAAAAGAACAAGAAGTGTCACGAAGTTTACTGAGTGATCACGCAGGAAGCTTTGCCAGTACACGCGAACACCGTCAATTAATGGATTTTTCAATTTCCAGAACACTTCACACCGAAAGATATAAAAGCAGTTTACCATACTGACTGTGACGCTGTTTCCTGAAGTCGCTACGTTTCTCTCCCAATTAACTACGCGACAGCCCCGAAAGGCGTTGTTAGACCGAACTATTAGCCTATTCATATGGTAATTACTGATGAGATGAAATCGTTAAAGTACTTTGGTACGTTATATGGGGTTTTACTCTGTCGCTAATTGAAACTCTATCACTTTTGCCTGCCTCGTTGATTTGGAAAAGCGGTACATTGCCTGGCAGAACGTACTTAAAGGCTTTCTTTGTTGAACAGCATCAAATCGATTTAGCTGAAAGCCGTGAGCATCCATCGTTTAGAATATAAAGAAAATGTGGAATTGTGAGAGCACTAGGCTGTGTGGATCCGACCACGCAGGCTTCTAGCTAAGAAAACGCATTCTTCTTACCAAAAGCGCATTCACGACCTCACAATGCCAAAGGCATTGTCACTCATCTCTATTGTCAAAAAGAGTGATTTGTGGCTGTAGGCATTGTCGGCTGCTGTGTAAGAGCTAAAGAACACGTGAACACCGTCACTTTTGACACCTTGGTGCTTTATTGATTACTTTTCTTTCAATGCTTTCAATATTACAATCTCAAAGATACGGCACTAAATCTACAGTGCAACTACTCCGCTAGACTCTGTGAAACTTTGCATGAGGTTCTCGAGCACACCTTCAGTTGTTCACGTTTCGAGGATCTTTTGCGCATGTGCAACTCGCGTGACGTAAATACCTTAAGGGATAATACATACATACTTGATAAGCAACGTGCACTATTTACGATGTGAACAGCTAATCAGTGCCATTCAACAGGAAGTCTACATCAATGCCACCAGGTGGCAGCACACTGCGGCAGACTTTTATACCCATTTGCTCGGCATAGATCCTACTAGATTTACCGTCTAGTAAGGTCATCCGAAGACCAGTATCAGTTGCAAGGCGATTTAGAAAAAGATTGCTGTATGGTGTGGCAGGCGACAGTTGACGCTAAATAACGATAAGTGTGAGGTGATCCGCATGAGTTCCAAAAGAAATCCGTTTGAATTCGATTGCTAAATAAATAGTACAATTCTCAAGGCTGTCAATTCAACTAAGTACCTGGGTGTAAAAATTACGAACAACTTCAGTTGGAAAGACCACATAGATAATATTGTGGGGAAGGCGAGCCAATGGTTGCGTTTCATTGGCAGGACACTTAGAGGATGCAACAGGTCCACTAAACAGACGGCATACACTACACTCGTTCGTCCTGTGTTAGAATATTGACCGAGGACATTGAAAGGGTGCAAAAAAGGGCAGTTCGTTTTGTATTATCGCGTAATAGGGGAGAGAGTGTGGCAGATATGATACGCGAGTTGGGATGGAAGTCATTAAAGCAAAGACGTTTTTCGTCGCGGCGAGATCTATTTACGAAATTTCAGTCACCAACATTCTCTTCCGAATGCGAATTTATTTTGTTGAGCCCAACCTTCATAGGTAGGAATGATCATCAAAATAAAATAAGAGAAATCAGAGCTTTAACAGAAAGGTTTAGGTGTTCGTATTACCCACGCGCTGTTGGGGAGTGGAATGGTAGGGAGATTGTGGTTCGATGAACCCTCTGCCAAGCACTTAAATGTGAATTGCAGAGTAATCATGTAGATGTAGATGTAGATGATACCAGACTCCTCAGGTATGCTAATTCACTTACTATATACTGTAACAAAATTATTCGGACGTCAAATATGTTAAAGCTGTATTGACAACAAATCTATTTTCGGGGTTTTGAATGAGCTATATTACATAGTTATGATTTTTATCATACAGTAATTCATTCGAGGCGCTAAAAATCATAAAGTCCAAAACCATATCACCTTAATTGTGAGGTTGTAGCATTTATTCATCCTTCCGAAATATGTTGATCTTATGGTGTTTCAGGTTTATCTTCGCTTGAGGCCCACATTGTGTATATGAAGATTCACGAAAAACTATATCTCTATCGTCTCTGATATTCACTTAAATGTGGGATCGACAGCAGTGTGCTTTAGCCCCTTACGAATCTCAGGGCGTTTCTGTTCTAGGCAAGTGACCATGTTAGTAGAAATTACTAATTGAGTTTAATGATTTCCAGAAGCGGCATTTCGTGTTTGGAGTTAGTTGTTTACTGTGCACGAATCAGCTTTCGTGTACAGTGTAAACATGAACTCTGTTCATTCTATTTTAAATGCTAACAGTGAGGACGGTTTCCAAGTCATGCTTGGGTAGCTCAGTCGGTAGAACACATTCATATGAAAGGCAAAGGTCACGAGTTCGAGTTTCGGTCCAGCACACAACTTTAATCTGCCTTGAAATTTCGTATCAGTGCATACTATGCTGCAGAGTGAAAATCTCATTCTGGGAACATAAAAGTAAATTACTAGGAAAAGTTAGCCAAAAAGAAACTAGGGCATCCGAGAGCAGATCCTTTGATACAGAGACTGCAGATATCAAATAAGCATGACTACAAGCAAACATTTAAAAAGGAAGTACACAGTTTGCTCAAGTTGTTGGGTGAGTGCAGCGTAAGAATATATGATTTTCAGCCCAGAAATAAATTCGTGACCTAATACATCTCTTAGGGATATTGTACATTTGTCCAAAAACATCGAAAAGCACGCAAACTCCCACTTAGATATGCTATGTCACACCATCAGCTATCTCCAATTTGATGGTTTAAGTTAGAGAGTGGGGCGGGGAGTGGGATGGGGGAATTGTACAGGGAGACCAAAGATATACTGTAGTACAATGATAAGCCAAAACATTATGACCACTTGCGTAATAGCTTGTATGTCTGTCTGGGGGACTGATGACCGTCTAGAGGACTGATGACCTCAGTGGTTAAGTCCCATAGTGTTCAGAGCCACTTGAATTTGAAACCACTGTAGCACGGTTTTGGATTCGAGGCACGAAATACTATAATATGATTGGATGCTGGTGGTTCACAGCTGTCGGCGTGTCGTCGATCATTACAACAGGTTCCATGCAACAGCATAGCATAATACTGCTACCACCAGCCTGTGTCCGTGGTGCACTGCACTGTGTTTGTGGAAACGCCCCCGAACCTGGGGTAGGAAAAATGCTATTCACCCGAAGTGGGGACACGTTTACATTGAACGCCAATTGAATCCGAATGGTCACGTGCCCACTGTAAACCTAAATGACGACGTCACTGGGTCAACAACTGAACATTAGTTATGTTTTCTTGCGGAGATCCATGCCAACAATGTATAATGAACGGTGTGCTCCGAAAGACTTGTGCGTGCACCAGTACTGTGCTCTTTCGGCAGAGATGCCACAAATCACGTTCTACCCCACTTTACAGACCCACCCAGCCTCCAAATTCCAAGTTCTATGAAGAATAGTCTACGTCCAACCATTTAGTGCCCGGTGGTTGTTTCACAGTCTTTTGCTCCCTTCCGTAGATGGTCTTGACAGATGCTCGTGAACATTCGACCAGCTTCGCCGTTTTCGACATTCTCGTCCACAGGCTCTGCGAAATAATAATCAAACCTTTGTCAAAGCCATTTCGCTCAAAGGATTTCCCCATTTGCAGGCCGTAACTTCTGTAAGGTGATATTCCGTCCGATCTACTCCGCTTACATTCTTCTGTCCCGCGTCACGTGCCCGCAACGCCACCAGGTGGCATCCATTGTTGCTGTGGGCAGTGGATACAATGTTTTTGATTGTCAGTATATGTTACAATAATTATGCAGAGATAAAAAGGGTAGACCACCGTGCAATATTGCTTGAAATCGATCAGTGGGACGAAGATCACAATAACGACAATCAAGATTTTCAATCGTGATACAAATCTAAATTTGGATTTATTTCCTTGACTGATCTTGCACCACAACTAGCATTGACTACGCTTGATTGCAGCAAACTATATAAATCAGTATCACTGATATCCATCATATACTGAATAAAGACCAATGTATAATGTTTCTGGTAATGTTTTTTGACATAGCACTCTCTTCTAACGTGAGGTAATGTCTTTCAGAATTACCTGACTAAAATGGTTCTTCCTTTCACACTCTTTGTCATCTACGACAGAGCTCTTTTATTGCACTTTCGCAATCTCTTTGCTTTAGCTAATCATGAATAACTTACGTCAACATCAGTATTCGTACATCATAACGCTAAACAAAAATAATCCAGTCTTACAGATTTTGCTTAAATATTTTAGTAAACATAAATATAATTACCTAACAAAATACGTTTATTTTCGTAGAAGTGGTACGAAATCACGACATTCAGCAGTGATGCCACATAGGACAAACTATTTCTACAGCTAATATGATCTTCGTCGTCAATATACAGCTGAGAAAAAAATAATCTTAACCCATATTCGTGCTACATTATAAAAATCTAATCATTTTCATTCAGAAAGGAGCCCGTAATTTACTCTTACATATGCTAACAGTCTGAAACGTTCCCATTGAAAAATTAAGAATGACTGTGCTGGTAAACGTCTTACGTTATTTGATTTTAAAACTGTTTTGCAAAACTGAACACACTCAAACATTTCTCTCTTTACTTATTTTGATCATCACTAAACTGATACACAATATTTTTAGAGTAATGTAAACTGACTTTCAATAATCCCTACAAAATAATGGCCCTCACTAACAATAACCTATACCTTTCACGAATCACTTACCTCACAAAAATCTTCGTTACTCGAACCACTGCAGTAAAGGGAGCGCCAATACTACCAGCAAAATAAAAAGATTCTAACCATTGAAGACACTAACTACTGATAGGCATAGTTAGCAAATGAAAGATTTTGATAGAGAACAAACAATGTATATACCTTAATAGCGTTCAAAAGTCATTATATTTTACCCCCCCCCCCCCCCCCCCCCCCACCATGAACCATGGACCTTGCCGTTGGTGGGAAGGCTTGCGTGCCTCAGCGATACAGATGGCCGTACCGTAGGTGCAACCACAACGGAGGGGTATCTGTTGAGAGGCCAGACAAACGTGTGGTTCCTGAAGAGGGGCAGCAGCCTTTTCAGTAGTTGCAGGGGCAACAGTCTGGATGATTGACTGATCTGGCCTTGCAACATTAACCAAAACGGCCTTGCTGTGCTCGTACTGCGAACAGCTGAAAGCAAGGGCTAACTACAGCCGTAATTTTTCCCGAGGACATGCAGCTTTACTGTATGATTAAATGATGATAGCGTCCTCTTGGGTAAAATATTCCGGAGGTAAAATAGTCCCCCATTCGGATCTCTGGGCGGGGACTACTCAAGAGGATGTCGTTATCAGGAGAAAGAAAACTGGCGTTCCATGGATCGGAGCGTGAAGTGTCAGGTCCCTTAATCGGGCAGGTAGGTTAGAAAATTTAAAAAGAGAAATGGATAGGTTAAAGTTAGATATAGTGGGAATTAGTGAAGTTCGATGGCAGGAGGAACAAGACTTCTGGTCAGGTGACTACAGGGTTATAAACACAAAATCAAATAGGGGGTAATGCAGGAGTAGGTTTAATAATGGATAGGAAAATAGAAATGCGGGTAAGCTACTACAAACAGCATAGTGAACGAATTATTGTGCCCAAGATAGATACGAAGCCGACACCTACTACAGTAGTACAAGTTTATATGCCAACTAGCTCTGCAGATGACGAAGAAATTGAACAAATGTGCGATGAATTAAAAGAAATTATTCAGATAGTGAAGAGAGACGAAAATTTAATAGTAATGGGTGACGGGAATTCGAGTGTAGGAAAACGGAGAGAAGGACACATAGTAGGTGAATATGGATTGGGGCTAAGAAATGAAAGAGGAAGCCGCCTAGTAGAATTTTGCACAGAGCACAACTTAATCATAGCTAACACTTGGTTTAAGAATCGTGAAAGAAGGTTGTATACGTGGAAGATCCCTGGAGATACTAAAAGGTATCAGATAGATTATATAATGGTAAGACAGAGATTTTGGAACCAGGTTTTAAGTTGTAAGACATTTCCAGGGGCAGATGTGGACTCTGACCACAATCTATTGGTTATGACCTGTAGATTAAAACTGAAGAAAATGCAAAAATGTGGGAAATTAAGGAGATGGGACCTGGATAAACTGAAAGAACCAGAGGTTGTACAGAGTTTCAGGGAGAGCATAAGGGAACAATTGACAGGAATAGGGGAAAGAAATACAGTGGAAGAAGAATGGGTAGCTCTAAGGGATGAAGTAGTGAAGGCAGCAAAGGATAAAGTAGGTAAAAAGACGAGGGCTGCTAGATATCCTTGGGTAACAGAAGAAATATTGAATTTAATTGATGAAAGGAGAAAATATAAAAATGCAGTAAATGAAGCAGGCAAAAAGCAATACAAATGTCTCAAAAATGAGATCAACAGGAAGTGCAAAATGGCTAAGCAAGGATGGCTACAGGACAAATGTAAGGATGTAGAAGCTTATCTCACTAGGGGTAAGATAGATACTGCCTACAGGAAAATTAAAGAGACCTTTGGAGAGAAGAGAACCACGTGTATGAATATCAAGAGCTCAGATGGCAACCCAGTTCTAAGCAAAAAAGGGAAGGCAGAAAGGTGGAAGGAGTATATAGAAGGTTTATACAAGGGCGATGTACTTCAGGACAATATTATGGAAATGGAAGAGGATGTAGATGAAGACGAAATGGGAGATATGATACTGCGTGAAGAGTTTGACAGAGCACTGAAAGACCTGAGTCGAAACAAGGCCCCTGGAGTAGACAACATTCCACTGGAATTACTGATGGCCTTGGGAGAGCCAGTCCTGACAAAACTCTACCATCTGGTGAGCAAGATGTATGAGACAGGCGAAATATCCTCAGACTTCAAGAAGAAAGCACGTGTTGACAGATGTGAAAATTACCGAACTATCAGTTTAATAAGTCACAGCTGCAAAATACTAACGCGAATTCTTTACAGACGAATGGAAAAACTGGTAGATGCGGACCTCGGGGAGGATCAGTTTGGATTCCGTAGAAATGTTGGAACACGTGAGGCAATACTGACCTTACGACTTATCTCGGAAGAAAGATTAAGAAAACGCAAACCTACGTTTCTAGCATTTGTAGACTTAGAGAAAGCTTTTGACAATGTTGACTGGAATCCCCCTTCTCCAATTCTAAAGGTGGCAGGGGTAAAATAAAGGGAGCGAAAGGCTATTTACAATTTGTACATAAACCAGATGGCGGTCATAAGAGTCGAGGGGCATGAAAGGGAAGCAGTGGGTGGGAAAGGAGTGAGACAGGGTTGTAGTCTATCCCCGATGTTATTCAATCTGTATATTGAGCAAGCAGTAAACGAAACAAAAGAAAAATTTGGAGTAGGTATTAAAATTCAGGGAGAAGAAGTAAAAACTTTGAGGTTCGCCGATGACATTGGAATTCTGTCAGAGACGGCAAAGGACTTGGAAGAGCAGTTGAACGGAATAGACAGTGTCTTGAAAGGAGGATATAAGATGAACATCAACAAAAGCAAAACGAGGATAATGGAATGTAGTCAAATTAAATCGGGTGATGCTGAGGGAATTAGATTAGGAAATGAGACACTTAAAGTAGTAAAGGAGTTTTGCTATTTAGGAAGTAAAATAACTGATGATGGTCGATGTAGAGAGGATATAAAATGTAGACTGGCAATGGCAAGGAAAGCGTTTCTGAAGAAGAGAAATTTGTTAACATCGAATATAGATTTATGTATCAGGAAGTCGTTTCTGAAAGTATTTCTTTGGAGTGTAGGCATGTATGGAAGTGAAACATGGACGATAACTAGTTTGGACAAGAAGAGAATAGAAGCTTTCGAAATGTGCTGCTACAGACGAATACTGAAGATAAGGTGGAGAGATAACGTAACTAATGAGGAGGTATTGAATAGGATTGGGGAGAAGAGAAGTTTGTGGCACAACTTGACTAGAAGAAGGGATCGGTTGGTAGGACATGTTTTGAGGCATCAAGGGATCACAAATTTAGCATTGGAGGGCAGCGTGGAGGGTAAAAATCGTAGAGGGAGACCGAGAGATGAGTACACTAAGCAGATTCAGAAGGATGTAGGTTGCAGTAGGTACTGGGTGATGAAGAAGCTTGCACAGGATAGAGTAGCATGGAGAGCTGCATCAAACCAGTCTCAGAACTGAAGACAACAACAACAACAACATAATTTTGTGACATCCTATTAAACAAATTTCCTTTTTCTGACGGACACACGTTCAGATCGTCCGCTCAAAACTCTGGCATCTCTCTCCCCACATCCACTACCGCTGACATGTCATCTCCAACTGCACAACGCTACGTGCTGTACACATCCAACTGCCCAACACTACAATAGCGAATATTCCAACAGTGCCAACCAGCCACAGACTTCACACAGCACTGTCACTGTTTTTCACCGAGAGCGCAACGTGGCGTTACCAAAATAAAAACCTAAACAGCCTACTTCCAAGTGTTACAAGATGTAATACTGAAGTGCTTTGACGTGCTGTGCAAATCCTTTGCGGAGACAATTGCTAGTGATTAACACTACACTCCCCCCCCCCCCACCCCCCCCCCCCCATTATGAACTGTTTGTATCACTGCGCATTGTAGGGCGGGGGAGGGGTACGCCTACGAGTTTACTTACCAGATATCTGTGTCTGATACATTTCATGTTTCTCAACTTACTTGTTCCAGGGAAAACTGTATTTTGGAGATCAAAATGAAGTCTTGTATGCAACGGCATACTATCACTTTGTGATAAATATTGTACATCTAGTTAATCTCTTTTATTGAATTTATATATTATTCACAATGTACAGCATACTAAATGCTCGAAATTATAATTTATAAAATTCTAACAGCAGATTTGACTGCCACTGATTCTTCAAGTAAGATCATCTACGGGAAATCCATGCCAATAAATGGTTCAAATTGCTCTGAGCACTATGGGGCTTAACATCTGTGGTCATTAGTCCCCTAGAACTTAGAACTTAGAGCTACTTAAACCTAACTAACCTAATGAAATCACACACATCCATGCCCAAGGCAGGATTCGAACCTGCGACAATAGCGGTCACGCGGTTCCAGACTGAAGCGCGTAGAACCGCACGGCCTTCCGTTTGGTACAAATTAAATAAATATTCAGAACACCCATGAAGTAGATATGAATGTGGTACTGCTTTGGCATAAAAGATAAAACATTTTCCCAAATAAAGAATGGAACGAATAAAGACTGTTGTCACAGCTGACACGTTTTTGCCTATACATAGTTTTGTGGCGGGTGCAACCAGAACGGTTGTTACAAGGGGGATCACAGAGCGAAAACAAGCAAGTGCGAGCAGTGTTTTGGGCAGGACGTAACGGATCGTCTGTGTTACACGTGGGAGTATGGCCCTCTGTGTTCTCTGATTTACATGGAGTTTTGCAGTGATTGTTGTTCTTCAATTTGTTGAGACTTTGAGCCACTGCCTTCAGAAAAGAGCGTGGCCCGTATACCAAGGACATGACAGTACGTAGCGTTTCATGGAACGTGGTAGATGGGATCAGTTTCGTGTTGTGCAGTACGGACGGCCAGCGTCAGGGGACTTTCATGTGGTAGGCATTCTGATTAATTCAGTATTGGATTGTATTTGATGCTTTGAATGGACATTATTGAATGCTTGTTGTCACTGTATTTTTCCGCATATTCTGGGGTGGTATGGTTGATTTTTGCATGTGGTCTCCTAAGCATAATAGAAGTCACGTAACGGAGCAGACGTTGTTAGTGATGGCTTGCCTTTTGGGTAAGTTCGTACGTCGTGTGAGAGTATGACGTCCACAGTACAGTGATGCGGGGATTGGGCTACGGTGCATTTTTGGTATCAAATAATTTTCACCCAACTTTCGAGTGCTACCTGTGTCATCATTATTTACGTGGATCTACCTGTATCTTGTTCGACAGCAGGAGCTGTACCGTATAGCACCTCTGTTTCAGATGAACCTTACCTGTGCTAAATACCGGTTACCTGCCTTGGCAGTAAACAGGAACGTCCCTTCGATGACCCATATGTCCTATGCTTTTTAAATTATTACAGAGTGATTTAGATTTTAGTAATACAATTGTTTGTTTCATATTTTAGTAATGCTATTGCTAGTATTAACTGATAATTTTCAAGTAAGAGTACAGCATACCATCGACAGAAAATTGTAATAAAGAGTTGTTTGGATTTAGGATCACTAAAATCTGTTCCGGCCACGGTGGTCTCGCGGTTCTAGGCGCGCAGTCCGGAACCGCGCGGCTGCTACGGTCCATTGTTCGAATCCTGCCTCGAGCATGGATATGTGTGATGTCCTTAGGTTAGTTAGGTTTAAGTAGTTCTAAGTTCTAGAGGACTAATGACCACAGCAGTTGAGTCCCATAGTGCTCAGAGCCATTTGAATCTTTTGAACTAAAATCTGTCTTAGAATAATTCTGAAGTAGGCTCGTTATGGAGCCATATATGTCCTGTTAATGTTACAAAGTTGTTTTTATCACTGTGAAATATGGAATAAATTATATGTTTTCAGAGTCGTGTTAGAGAGGATGTGTGATGTTGCTTTCGAATTTAAGTGGTGTTTGGAAGCATGACGAACTTTGTCTGTGACGACTTATTCCTCATTAACTATTCCTGCTCCAGAGCCTAGTCGTATTCTCTTTCCTATGAAGATTTTGTTATGAGAATTTTGGTAATGTACCAGACAAATATAGTTTATGGATTGACGACGCCATCGAGTTCTGTGTGCACAACGACCATATACGTGAAATTAGAAGGAAAGTCAGCGTTGGCCGTAATATTAATGGTTTATTGATAGCAAAATCGACTTTCTGTGGTGTACAAAAGACCGGTTCTTAGCTTTGGTTACTGATAATAACTTGATACCCGTGCCTAAGAGTGTAATTTGTGCACCACAGCTCTGAAGATGATCACTATGTGATTGAAAATCGAGTTTGCTATCAATAAACCATCAATATTACGGCCAATGCTGACTTTCCTTGTAATTTGAGAAAAATGTAGTATTGATGTTTTAATAAATGTCACTTTGTACTCTTTTTCTGAGTTTAATTTGAATAGTTAGAGTTCCACGGTGCACAGTGGAGACTTGAGCAACGATCATTATGTACAACACATTTGAAGTGGTTCGATATACTTTTCGTGCAACGAATGACTGATGATGGAAAAAAGTAGACGAAAGTGCCACAGTAATAGAACAACAATCAAGTAAAATTCTGTGCTTCCTGGGGTTTTCATAAGCGTACTTGCGTGCGAGGACGCGAAAGGCCAATGACGACTACGGCATTCGAAGCATCCCCCCTTCCCCCCCCCCCCCCCCCCCCACCCGACGATGGAAAGAAGGAGACGATAGTGCCACAGTACTGCAACGACAATCAAGAAAAAAGATTTTCACTCTGCAGCCTAGTATGCGCTGATATGAAACTTCCTGGCAGATTAAAACTGTGTGTCGGATGGAGACTCGAACTCGCGACCTTTGCCTTTCGCGGGCAAGTGCTCTACCCACTTTTTTCTTTTTTTTGCATTTTGTTCGTTATTGATCGTTGTGTTTGGTCGCTGAGGACGTCGCAAGACATCCTGTTCAAGTTCGGTGGTCGATCCTTCCACTCAGTTTTTTTATTACAGAGGCAAAGGGGCTCTCTAACCGAACACGCTGAGACACCGTGCCGGCTAGCCAACTGAGCTACTCAAGCACGACTTACGCCCCGTCCTCACAGCTTTACTTCTGCCAGTACCTGGTCTCCTACCTTCCAAACTTCTGTAAAGTCTCTGCCGGACACAGAGTTTTAATTTGCCAGGAAGTTTCATATCAGCGCACACTCTGCTGCAGAGTGAAAATCTCGTTCTGGAAACATCCCCCAGGCTGTTGCTTAGCCATGTCTTCGCAATATCCTTTCTTTCAGGAGTTCTAGTTCGGCAGGTTTCGCAGGAGAGCTTCTGTAAAGTTTGGAAGGTAGGAGACGAGGTACTGGCAGGAGGAAAGCTGTGAGGACGGGGCGTGAGTCGTGCTTGGGTAGCTCAGTTGGTAGAGCACTTGCCCGAGAAAGGCAAAGGTCCCGAGTTCGAGTCTCGGTCCAGCACACAGTTTTAATCTGCCAGGAAGTTTTAAGAGAAATATTGTGCTTCCTGGGGTTTGCATAAGCGTACTTGAGTGCGAGGTCACAAAAGGCCAATTATGACTACGGCATTCGAAGCCGCCCCCCCCCCCCCTTGTCTATCATCCCACCACAATATTGGCTGCTAATGGCAAGAGAGTGTTTCACTGCAGCTATCCAGGGTGATTCTACGGAGCGTTGTTGAACTGCTTAGTCGTCCAGTATCTCACGACAGTGCTGCAGTGTCAGTGGTGTTAATACAAAGCAGAGCTATGTGGATGATAGACAAAGCAAACATTTTATTATACCTACAACAGTTGCAAAAGAGCCGGCCGAGATGGCCGAGCTGTTCTAGGCCATACAGTATGGAATCACGATACCGCTATGGTCGCAGATTCGAACCCTGCATCGGGCATGGATGTGTCTGATGTCCTTAGGTTAGTTAGGTTTAAGTAGTTCTAAGTTCGAGGGGAGTGATGACCTCAGAAGTTAAGTCCCATAGTGCCCAGAGCAATTTCAACCATTTAGTTGCCGAAGACGATACCGCGTCGAAAAGGAACCCACGGCATTTTATCGAGCTATAAAGAGGTACCAGAGGAAATATTAGAGTTTCTGCAGAATAGATTCAGTGGAATGCATGATGTCGTATACGTTCGACTGATGACGACACGTGCTTAACAAGTGAAAGTTATTTTGAAAAAGGTGAAGTGCCATGTAGTTCGTCACACTTTTGGACAGGGAGCCACAAACCCCGTCTCCAGTGAAACGTAGTAAAAGACAATTGTCGTCAAATTAGAGGGTACTGTCTATAATTACGTGCATGGAAGATCATCCGCATCATAGTAAACAAGAATGATGAACAGATTTCGAATAAGTCCGCAACTATATGACCGTATAATGCAGTATAAAACGACTGGTATTCAAGGAAGGATGAGGTGCACTTGTTACATAATCTGGTGTTTACGTATTTCAAGGATGCCCGATACTATTTGCATGTGCATGGTAGTGGTCAGTTATGTTATGCACACCAAACTGCGTGCTACATAGCTTACGTTCGTCAGGATAGAGGTCAGGAGCGGTGGGCGTTTTGATGATTAAAAGTAATCAAGCTGGAATGGACCCTGCTCATTCATGTAACGATGGTACATTGGTACCTACGTAGGGCTGAGCAGCCCCAAGAGGTGTTACCGTCTGTTTATCAGGAAGTTTGAGGAGAGAGGCAGAGGCTAGAGGAGCGACTACTCGGGGCAGAGGTCTGAAGCTAAGAGAGCGCGGAGCAGTTTCCCAGCCGCCCTCGCCGCTCCTGGCCGCGTCTCCACGTGATCACACGACTAGTCTTTGATTGGAGGGTTGATTCCGCCAGCGCGCCTTTCTAGTAGCGTACCATCGACAGTGCAACCAACCCGTAGGACTAAAGCCTGACCCAGGAGCACGTGGCAGGAATGTGCAGACCACGGTCTTCCGGCCAGTACCTTCCACCTCCTTATGCCCAAACCGGCTACGGCCGTACATTATGAATGTAAAAATTATTTACTAAAATTTTATCGGCAATGACCCCTCTTGGGGGGGGGGGGGTGGGGGGTCTCCTCCTTGGTCCTTCTTGCACACTTACAATTATTTCACGAGAAGCGATATATGGTTGCATAGCTGTAAACAGCGCTACAGATTTGGAAGACGTAAGATAACGAAATTTCAAACAAAGCGCCAACTTGATGATTCACAACGAACTACGGAATCGACTCGAAAATTTGTTTGTGTGATAAACTAACATCTTCCATCGTCGGTATTTGAAGAGGAATTGCATATCAGAGGGGCCCAAGAAATTACAAGTGTCAATAGAGTTGCATCAACATCAACCAATATAAATGCCTTAACGCATTGGTATCCAATTATGCTGACTGTAATTCTGGATGATAAATTGACTGAAAAGGTATTTATTGCACCGTGAGAACTGGGAGGTGCTCTGCTTCCTACGATTCTGTCTCGTGTGTGTGATTCTGTGAGAAGTACGGAATATTTACGTCACAAACGGTAAGAGTGGGGCAATATGCTTAAGAGAATTGCATCTATGGTATGAACACTGCCTTTGGCCAATAGCTGGTGAGAATAAATTGCTTTCGCTTGATTATTGGCTTGAGTATAAGAACATACCCTTTTGGAGTAAACTAACCACCCTGAAAAGTATGTCATATTGCGGTTCACAACACCAGGAACCTACAGACAAATCTGGATGTTCGTTTCTTCCGTGCCTTGTCTTCGATCTTGATGGTGCGAACCTTTCCCACCACTGTCACGCTCCATGTCTGATAAGGCGTGCATGGTGCAAGCTAATGGTTTGTTTAGAACATTTGTTAAATGACGAAGGGGTCCATTTCGTGAATTGTAATACATACATCCCATAGAAGGTTGATCTCTGCACCTCCTGGACACTTATTTTCCGTCGCCCTGCTGATGCCCATGGTGAGTACTTAGCAGCCCATATTTTTCCTGTAATAAATGTCGATACATGACTTTCAGGACCAGTGGTCCAGGGGTAGCACCCGTGGTCTAGGGGTAGTGTCGCCTTGCGCGTCGAGCAAGCAGATTGTCGTTAACTTCCGCCTGTGCCGCATCGCCGCTTGTGTCCAAGCTACTAAGTCTTGTTGGTGTATCGTCCGGAATCACATCGTAGTTGCGTAGCGGAGTTTGTTGTCCTCTTGGCGGCGTTGTTTTCTGTCCGTGCCATGCTGTCTCTCGAGTCTCCTAAATCTGTTCCTCGTCGAGCTACAGTTCGTTTCTTTTTTGACAAGGGTATGCGTCGTTTTCAATGTGACTTCTTAGAAATTCACGATTGGTTGGTTGATGTTATCCGTGTTACACCTGATCTGGTAGATACCGCTTACTTTGATTCTGACCTGTATGCATTGTTTGTGAAGTTTTATGATCCCGTTCAAGTAGAAAGACTTCTTTCCCACGTTGGTTCTAAAGTGTTGTTTACACATCGCGATGGTTCCGTTAGTCAAGTACTCCCTGAAAATGCGGCACTCGAGTATACTCCGGTTAGAATTTATAAATTTCCTCCTGAAGTGGATGATTCATTTCTTAAAAAAGCGTTGCTTCCGTTTGGAGTCATACGGAATATCCGATTGGAACGCTGGTCAACACATCATCGCTTCCAGTGTTATAATGGTATCTGGACTGTTTACATGTGCGTTAAAAAGAATATTCCTTCCCACTTAACTGTTTGTGGTTACCGAATCCATGTTACGTATACAGGGCAAGAAGGAACTTGTTTTCTCTGTAACGAAAGCTGTCATCTCAGATCAGATTGCCCGCGCCGTACTACTGTTCTCACGTCGTCTTATCAAAAAGTCCTCCTTTGACGTTAGCAGACGTAGTAACTTTGCAGTCAGCTGTCAATCAGTCTCACAGCTCTAAGCGATGTAAGGGCAACATTACATCCTACTCCTTGCGAATATCCACATTTACCGACGCGTACCGACGCGTACCAGGTATACATACCGACGTCGCAAGCTGAAGATGAACAGCTAGAGAAAGTGTATGAGGATATAGAAAGGGTAATGCAGTACATAAAGGGGGACGAAAATCTAATAGTCATGGACGACTGGAATGCAGTTGTAGGGGAAGGAGTAGAAGAAAAGGTTACAGGAGAAAATGGGCTTGGGACAAGGAATGAAAGAGGAGAAAGACTAATTGAGTTCTGTAACAAGTTTCAGCTAGTAATAGCAAATACCCTGTTCAAGAATCACAAGAGGAGGAGGTATACTTGGAAAAGGCCGGGAGATACGGGATGATGGTCAGACAGAGATTCCGAAATCAGGTACTGGATTGTAAGGCGTACCCAGGACCAGATATAGACTCAGATCACAATATAGTAGTGATGAAGAGTAGGCTGATGTTCAAGACATTAGTCAGGAAGAATCCATACGCTAAGAAGTGGGATACGGAAGTTCTAAGGAATGACGAGATACGTTTGAAGTTCTCTAACGCTATAGATACAGCAATAAGGAATAGCGCAGTAGGCAACGCAGTTGAAGAGGAATGGACATCTCTAAAAAGGGCCATCACAGAAGTTATGAAGGAAAACATAGGTACAAAGAAGGTAGCTGCGAAGAAACCATGGGTAACAGAAGAAAAACTTCAGTTGATTGATGAAAGGAGGAAGTACAAACATGTTCCGTGAAAATCAGGAATACAGAAATACTAGTCACTGAGGAATGAAATAAATAGGAAGTGCAGGGAAGCTAAGACTAAATGGCTACAGGAAAAATGTGAAGACATCGCAAAAGATATGATTGTCGGGAGGACAAACTCAGCATACAGAAAAGTCAAAACAACCTTTGGTGACATTAAAAGCAACGGTGGTAACATTAAGAGTGCAACGGGAATTCCACTGTTAAATGCAGAGGAGAGAGCAGATAGATGGAAAGAATACATTGAAAGCCTCTATGAGGGTGAAGATTTTTCTGATGTGATAGAAGAAGAAACATGAGTTGATTTAGAAGAGATAGGGGATCCAGTATTAGAATCGGAATTTAAAAGAGCTTTGAGGGACTTACGGTCAAATAAGGCAGAAGGGATAGATAGCATTCCATCAGATTTTCTAAAATCATTAGGGAAAGTGGCAACAAAACGACTATTCACGTTGGTGTGTAGAATATATGACTCTGGCGACATACCATCTGACTTTTGGAAAAGCATCATTCACACAATTCCAAAGACGGAAAGAGCTGACAAGTGCCAGAATTGTCGCACAATCAGCTTAACAGCACATGCATCGAAGCTGCTTGCAAGGATAATATACAGAAGAATGGAAAAGAAAATTGATAATGGGCTAGGTGACGATTAGTTTGGCTTTAGGAAAAGTAAAGGCGCGAGAGAGGCAATTCTGACGTTAAGGCCAATAATGGAAGCAAGGCTAAAGAATAATCAAGACACGTTCATAGGATTTGTCGACCTGGAAAAAGCGTTCGACAATGTAAAATGGGGCAAGCTGTTCGAGATTCTGAAAAAAGTACGGGTAAACTATAGGGAGAGACGGGTCATATACAATATGTACAACAACCAAGAAGGAATAATAAGAGTGGACGATCAAGAACGACGTGCTCGTATTAAGAAGGGAGTAAGACAAGGCTGTAGCCTTTCGCCCCTACTCTTCAATCTGTACATCTAGGAAGCATTGATGGAAATAAATGAAAGGTTCAGGAGTGGAATTAAAATACAAGGTGAAAGGATATCAATGATACGATTCGCTGATGACATTGCTATCCCGAGTGAAAGTGAAGAAGAATTAAATGATCTGCTGAACGGAATGAACAGTGTAATAAGTACACAGTATGGTTTGAGAGTAAATCGGAGAAAGACGAAGGTAATGAGAAGTAGTAGAAATGAGAACAGCGAGAAACTTATCATCAGGATTGATGGTCACGAAGTCAGTGAAGTTAAGGAATTCTGCTACCTAGGCAGTAAAATAACCAATGACGGACGGAGCAAGGAAGACATCAAAAGCATAGAATATCCAGGAACACAAAACACATCAAATAATACCTCTTGTAAACACATGATGTCAGCTTGTAAATCGTAAATAAACTGGCGTAACGCAGCAAGCCGTAATTGGGAACGTATCCTATTAACATTGAGGGTTATAAATGTGTACGCCTGTATCCGTTAACACATATAACGTAAATAAAACAACATTAAGAAAAAAGCACTATCACGTCAGTCTCTCCCCAACGTCCGGAGGCGGGGAAGAGAAGGTATAATGCTAGTCGTCCCCCACCTGTACACCGAGGAATTCTCGCTTTTCTTTTTACGACGCGCCATGGCACGGGCAGGTTGTAAACGCTGTTTCACACCACTCCGTGAAAACATACACTGTTGATGTGGAGGGGTTGGGGGCACATAAAGCTCCGATTTGACGGAGGAGCCATCGTCACCTGACTTATTGGAAATCGGGGAACACATCCACCAACAGGAGCATCAGGTACAGAAGGGACAGTCCGCAGCTCGTTGTCGTGCGGTAGCGTTCTCGCTTACCACGCGCGGGTTCCCGGGTTCGATTCCCGGCGGGGTCAGGGATTTTCTCTGCCTCGTGTTGACTGGGTGTTTTGTGCTGTCCTTAGGTTAGTTAGGTTTAGGTATTTCTATGTTCTAGGGGACTGATGACCATAGATGTTAAGTGCCATAGTGCTCAGAGCCATTTGAACCATTTTTTGAACAGAAGGGAGAGGTAATACAGTAGCGGTGTCGGGTGACATCTCCTGAACATCGGGAAAAGAATCCGTAGAATCCGGTTGCTCGACAGTTTCAGCGTGGAGAAGGGGTGGTACTGCACTAGAACACTGTAAAGGCTGGCCAACAGGTGACGTCTCTGCGGGAACAACGGAACCCACGCGACCCGTCACGTCTACGGGTGAATTGAGGGACGCAGACTGAACGCACATTTCAATATCAACAGAAGCAGCTAAATCTTGTCTGGTAATAGTGCAATCACAATTATCATCAGTAGACAACGCATTACCGCCAGAAGGTGCACCCTCTGTCAACGCCGTGTCAGAAGAAAGTGACTGGGGTTGGGCGTTCTCGAAATCTGTACCGTCCTCAATCCGCCGGCGTTTGACGTGCGCTGCAGGAGTCGTCGTCCCCTCGTGGATAGAGGCCAGACTGGTTTTGTTTTTGGTCATCAGTCTACTGACTGGTTTGACGCGGCCCGCCACGAGTTCCTTTCCTGTGCTAACCTCTTCAACTCAGAGTAGCAATTGCAACCTACGTCCTCAATTATTTGCTTGACGTATTCCAATCTCTGTCTTCCTCTACAGTTTTTACCCTCTACAGCTCCCTCTAGTACCATGTAAGTCATTCCCTCATGTCTTAGCAGATGTCCTATCACCCTGTCCCTTCTCCGTATCAGTGTTTTCCACATATTTCTTTCCTCTCCGATTCTGCGTACAACCTCTTCATTCCTTATCTTATCAGTCCACATAATTTTCAACATTCGTCCATAGCACCACATCTCACAACATGTACAACAGCCAAAAGGGATAATAAGAATGGGCAACCAAGAACGAAGTGCTCATATAAAAAGGGTGTATGACAATGATTTAGCCGTTTGTCCCTCACTTCAATCTGTACTTCGAGGAAGCTATAATGGAAATAAAAGAAAGATTCAGGAGAGGATTCATAATTTAAGATGAAAGGATATAAATCATACGATTCGACAATGACATTGCTCTCCTGAGTGGAACTGAAGAAGAATTACATGATCTGCTGAATGGAATGAACAGTCTAATGAGTACGGAGTATGGGTTGACAATAAATCGAAGAAAGACGAAGGTAATGATAAAAATGTAGAAATGAGTACAGAGAGAAACTTACCATCAGGACTGATGGTCACGGAATAGGTGAAATTAAGGAATTGTGCTACCTACGCAGTAAAACAACCGGTGACGGACGGAGCAAGGAGGACAATAAAGGCAGCCTAGCAAATGGGAAAAAGGGCATTCCTGGCCGAGAGAAGTCCACTAATATCAAATATCGGCATTAAATTGAAGGAGAAATTTCTGATAATGTACGTCAGGCGTAGAGAATTGTAAGGTAGTGAAACCTGGAGTGCGGAGCCGGCCGGAGTGGCCTTGCTGTTCTAGGCGCTACAGTCTGGAACCGAGCGACCGCTACGGGCGCAGGATCGAATCCTCCCTCGGGCATGGATGTGTGTGATGTCCTTAGGTTAGTTAGGTTTTAATTAGTTCTCAGTTCTAGGCGACTGATAACTTCAGAAGTTAAGTCGCATAGTGCTCAAAGTCAACAATATTTTTGGGCTGCGGGAAACCAGAACAGAAGAGAATCGAATCATTTGAGATGTGGTTCTACTTATGAATCCTCAATATTAGGTTGACTGATAGGGTAAGGCATGATGAGGTATCGCAGAGGAATGTGTGGGAAACACTGACAAGGGACAGGGTGGTAGGACATCTATTAAGGCATGAGGAAATGACTTCCATTGTACTAGAGGGAGCTGCAGAGGTCAAAAACTGTAGGGGATGACAGAGATTGGGACACGTGCAGCAAATAATTGAGGCGGTAGGTTGGCACAGGAGAGGAATTTGTGGCGGGCTCCATTAAGCCAGTCAGGACTGATGACCAAAAAAAAAGGAAAAGAAACACTTTCAAACCAGAGTTAGTACATGTTAAGCTTGAGCCCTTGCGCTCAATAGATTGCTTGTGAGCATATCCACTACGTCATTGGTTCGTTCCGTGAATGTCGTAGTTCCTTATACTGGATCTTTTAACTTGTATCTTAAGCTACAGTCACCTCTGTTTCGTACTGTCCCATTTTCGTGCTTATTTACGTTTACTTGAAGATAAAGTATATAACATCTGAATCCTTGAAGAAGTGCCACAAATTAGAATTTACATAACATTGGGGCAATTATTATGATTGAAGCATAAGGAGAGAAAAATGGGAAACGTTAGAACTGCTGGACCTTACAATTGTCAGGATAACGAAAAAAAGTTTATCTCTGTTTGAAAATTATTTGTATCTTGCAAACTGAGAAGGTGTTCTCATACCACCGAGTTAGCCTGTTTACAGCCAATCCGCAGGAGATAATGATACAAGTTAGAAAATAAAGAACTTTCTAAGTGCCATTCTAGGTAATTGAATAAAGTTTCAGTAAGAACGTTTTTGCAAGATGATTCTTGCAACGAGGAAAACAGTAAACAAGCACTGTCAATAATGTTATTTACTTACACAAATAACACCTTTACTGGCTTCTAATCGATAGGTGCCTCTATTTTTAATAGTGGTAATGGAAGTACAGAAATTTAGAATTAATAATTTAGTTAGTAAAGCCGTAGTCAACAAATATCACTTCTCACGTCTCTTAATGGAACTGAAAATAGGAGCACAGCTTTGCTCAAAAACCATACACCATCTAGTAATGCAAGTTTGAAAAACTAGGTCCAGTTTGGCACCTCGATAAGGTCTATGGACATGCCACAGGCTACCGAGAACATAAAAGCACAGAAGACTCCTTTTGTGAAAAAAATGGCGCTTAGAAAATTTTCACTCTTCATATGCCTCTCTCTCGTGAATCCCAAACTTTTCACAAAGCCAGTAAGCTCGAAAATATTTGATACGAAAGCTATTCTGTAGAAATCTAGAGATAATCGGCATTCGGTCAGTGACTGAAGTATTTATGGTTGCTATAAAAAAGTGAGAATCACTGAGAGATTAGGGTAACTGCAACACATCAAAGAAGAGAGAACCGTTGAGTCTTAACAGGATATGACAGGGAACAATCATAGTGGTAAGCATGTGCAAGCAGAGTGTGGATGGGAACAGCTCATAACGTTTTGTTACTCTTAGACAATACCTAGGAACCCTGTGAGAAAATTTCATTTTATAACACTGGAATTATATGAATAGTATTTCGCTGTAGCGATCAAATATTACTTCGCGAAAACTAAAATTAAGATAATCTCACTCATGACTTACTGACTGGTACTGTGTGCTAGTATGTCCCCCTCTCATCCCAAACCTTCCCCAATAAAATCTTGGTTCTAGTGTCAAACTGACTTACATCGTTATCACAGGTTGAAGTTAGGTTAAAGGATGATATTTGTGTTGTGAGTCGGTGAAGCCAACGAATGTGAATGCAAAATAGAAGTGTCTGTAAGTGACTGATCAGTAGCGGAGCCTGATTTCTGTTTGGTTTCATATTTAGCTCACGTTTCATATTTTAAGCGTTTTTCGCGTAAATACTAAAACTACTAGATAAATCGAGAAAACCTTTATTAAAATCTCCTACACGTATTTTGATGCACATCATGCACACAGTGTCGCGTAAACTGTGAAAATGCAAAGGGGACATCAACGTAACTTCCGTACTGGAATTTAGACGTTATTTACAATTGGTCGTATAAAGCTATAAAACAAATTTTAGTTGAAAGTAATGTGTAATCCTATTTACAAGATGCGACTAAAAATTAAAACTACTCTACGTCTTACACGTAATCTAAAAAGTAAAAGAAAAACAAGATTAAATATTTGCATGTTCTTAACTTAACAAATGCATAAGTTACACACAGCATAGTAATAATGGCAAAGCACAATACCATAGACGAATAGAGAAGAACTCAATGAGCGTTGAAGGGTAAATATCTGTAATAAAAAGATTGAAAGTTCGACACATATCAATACGAAAGTGGTAATTTATAGTTAGTGTTATATAAAGGAACCTCATTGCGACCTTCAAACATATCAAGTGCTTCGACAATCTGTCACGACGCGCTTCAGAAGAGATTACGCAACATATTCGTACGCAAAGTAATAGGAGTCGTGTAAGTTGGCAATGTGTAGTACCTATCACTAGCTGGAGAAAAGGACAAATCTAAAAAAAAGTAAACGGAGGATGTTCCCATGAAGAGGTAAAGCCGGTTTTCCTCTAGGAAGCACTTTGCAGTTTAATATGCATTTAGTTTAAGGGAGACTGGATAATGGCAAGTTAAATACATGCACTGACCGTATATCTGGACGTTCACCTGAGTGAACATTCTATGATCGTATGAAATACGGAGCAATGAGAGATAATAAATTTTACGATAATGGTATTTCTATGAGGTGTGAGGGCTTATATTCAAAGCAAACTTTAAATGTAGTCTACCATCAGATCGTAGTACTGGTGTGCGACTTCAGTTGTGTCAACCGGTAGTTCATTCGAGGGAAGATTGGAGGTCTGTTGTGTTTTCTGATGAATGCTGACCCTGCCTCGGTGACGGCCAGTTGAGGACCTACAAACAACCTGTCTGCGTGCTACACACAGTGAACCTACACCTGGATTTGTGGTCTGGGATCAGATTTCGTGTGATAGCAGGAGCACTCTTGAGGTTATCCCATTCACCCTGACTGCAAATCTGGACGTCATTCAGGTTATTCGACCTGTTGTGCTGCCATTCACGAACAAAATCCCAAAGGGTGTGCCCCAACATGATAACGCTTGCCCACATACCAATGTTAGTATCTAACATACACTTCAGAGCCACAAGATGTCACCTTGCCTTGCTCTACAACCAGGTCTGCTCCAATAGAGCATGTATGGGTAATCCAATGTCATCCACAACCAGCATTACTCGTCCCTGCATTGACAGGCTAAGTTATTAATGTAAAAGCATTTCAAATTAGCTCAAAAAATTGTTCAAATGGCTCTAGTACCATCAGTGCCCTAGAAATTAGAACTACTTCAACTTAACTAACCTAAGTACATCACACACATCCATGCCAGAGGTCGGAGTCGAAACTGCGACCGTAGCGGTCTCGCGATTCTAGACTCAAGCGCCTAGAACCATTTGGCAACTCCCAGCTTCAAATTAGCGATGAGTTTTCTCGCGCTTACATTAACCTGTGATACTGCGACTTTAGTCATTTAAGTATGTCCCCTGTTTTTTTTTTCCTTGGTCATCAGTCTTTTGATTGGTTCGATGCGCCCCACCACGGTTTCTTCTCCTGTGCGAAACTCATTATTTAAGAGTAGCACTTGTCATCTACGTTCTCAATGATTTGCTGGTTCTATTCCCATTTCTGTCTTCTTCTACAGTTTTGGCCCTTTACAGCTCCCTCTACTGCCACGGAAGTCATTAACTCATGTCTTAACATATGTTCTATCACCCTCTACCTTCTCATTTTCAGTGTTTTCCAAATATTACTTTCCTCTCCATTGCTTCAAAGAACTTCCTCATTCCTTACCTTATCAGACCACTTGATTTTCAACACTTGCCTGTAGCACCACATCTAAAATACTTCGAATTGTTCTTTCCCTGTTTTACGACAGCCCATTCTCAAAGATTTCTTCCTCAAATTAAGGCCTATGTTTGATACTAGTAGGCTTCTCTTAGCCCGGAATGCCCCTTTCTCCAGTGCTAGCCTGCTTTTGATGTCCTCCTTCCTACGACCGTCATTGGTTATTTTGCTGCCTAAGCAGTGGAACTCCTTCAACTTCGTGACCATCAGTCCTGATGTTAAGATTATTGCTGTTTTCTTTTCTGCTACTTCTCGTTATTTTCGCCTTTTTCGATTTACTCTCAATCCATATTCCGTACTCATTAGATTTTTCATTCAATTCAGCATATCTTGTAACTCATCTTCACTTTCAGTCAGGACAGCAATGTCATTAGCGAATCGCATCGTTGATATCGTTTCACCTTGATATTTAAGTCCAATCCTGAAACTTTCTTTTATTTCCATCATCGTTTCTTGCATGTACAGATTGAACAGTAGAGGGAAAGGCCACAACCTATCTCACACCCTTTTTAATCCGAGCGCTTCGTTTTGGATTTTCCAGTCATACTATTCCATCTTGGTTCTTGTCCATGTAGTATATTACCCGTCTCTCTCTATAGCTTATCCCTATTTTTCACAGAATTTCAATCAACTTTGCCCATTTAACATTGTCGAATGACTGATGTGGATGAGTAGGAAAAACAATCCTGTAAGACTAAAATACAGTATTAGTTCAGGTATACTTGCTGACATCGCAAGCTGAAAAAGAGAAGATAGGGAAAGTATATCAAGATATTGAAAGACTAATACAATTTGTAAAGGGAGATGAAAATCTAATAGTCGTGGAGGACTGGAACGCATTTGTAGGGGAAGGACTAGAATAAAAGGCTTAGGACAAGGAATGAGAAAGGAGAAAGTCTAGTTGAGTTCTGTAATAAATTTCATCTACTATTAGCGAATAGACTGCTCATGAAATGCGACAGGAGGAGATACACTTGGAAAACACCAGGAGATGGGGCAAGATTTCAGTTACACGACATCATCGTCATACAGAGATTCAGAAATCAGATACTGGATTGTAAATCGTACCCATGCGCCGATGTAGGCTCATCACACAATGTACTAGCGATGAAGACTATGTTGAATTTCAAGAGATTAGTCAAGAAGAATCAATAAGGAAAGAAGTGAGATACAGAAGTAATACGGAATGGCGAGATACGCTGGAATTTCTCTAAGTCTGTACATACAGCAATTAAGAACAGCCCAGTGCAGTTGAAGAGGAATGAAAAAAATGGTTCAAATGTCTCTGAGCACTGTGGGACTTGACTTCTGAGGTTATCAGTGCCCTAGAACTTAGAAGTATTGAAACCTTACTAACCTAAGAACATCACACACATCCATGCCCGAGGCAGGATTCGAACCTGCGACCGTAGCGGTCCTTTAGGACAATGACATCGCTCGACTAGATTGGCCAGCATGTTCTCCAGACATTAACCCTGTCGCACCTGCCTGGGATAGATTGAAAAGGGCTGTTTATGGACGACGTGACCCACCAACCACTCTGTGAGGTCTACGCCAAATCGCCGTTGAAGAGTGGGGCAATCTGTACCAACAGTGACTAGATGAACTTTTGGATAGGATGCCGCGACGAATACAGGCATGTATCAATGCTAGAAGACGTGCTAATCAGTATCAGAGGTACCGGTGTGTACAGCAATCTGGACCACCACCTCTGAAGGCCTCGCTGTATGGTGGTGCAAAATACAGTGTGTGGTTTTCAAGAGCAATAAAAAGGGCGGAAATATTGTTGATGTTGATCTCTATTCCAATTTTCTGTACGGGTTTCGGAGCTCTCGGAACAGAGGTGATGCAAAACTTTTTGGATGTGTGTATATACAAAAACCAAGAGGGAAGAATAAGAGTGGAACACCAAAAAGAGGTGCTCGGATTGAAAAGGTATGTACTCTCTCTCCCTACTATTCAATCTGTACTTCGAAGAGCAATGATGTAATTGAAATAAAAATTCGGGAGTGGAATTAAAATCCAAGGTAGGCGGATATCATTGATAAGATTCGCTCATGACATTCCTATCCTGTGTGAAAATAAACAAGAATGAAACGAAAAATCTAATGAACACAGAATAAGGATTGAGAGGAAGTCGAAGAAAGACGAATACAATGAGAAGTAGCGGAAACGAGAACAACGAGAAAGTTAACATCAGGTTTGATGGTCACGAAATTGATGAAGTTAAGAAACTGGTCTAGGCAGCAACATAACAAATGACGGATAGAAAAAGGACTTCAAAACTGACCAGCACTGGCAAAAAGTGCATTCGTGTCAGAGGGAAGTCTACTGGTATCAAACGTAGTCCTAAATTTGAGGAAGAAATTCCTAAGGATATACGTTTGGTGCACAGCATTGTACGGGATAAATTTTTAAAAAATCGGAACACTTGAGAATTGAGGCATTTCAGATGTGGTGCAACAGACGAACGTCGAAAATTAGATGACTTGATAAGGTGAAAAATGATGAGATTCATCGTAGAATCGAAGGAATATGTGGAAGACAGTGACCAGGAGTAGGGACAGGATGATAGGACATCTGCTAAGACATGAGGGAATAAGTCATTGGTATTAGAGAGTGCTGTAGAGGATAATAACTGTAGAATAAGGTAGATATTGGAATATATCCAGCAAATGACTGAGAACATAGGTTTCACGTGTTACTCTGGAATGAAGAGGTTGGGACAGGAGAGTAATTAGTGGTGGGCCGCATCAAACCGTTTAAAATAGTGACGTCTCAAAAAAAAAAAAAAAAAAAAAAAAAAAAAAAAAAAAAAAAAAAAAAGGAAATGTTGCTGGTTGATACAATTCCCCTGGTTATATATCCAGCCGTAAAGTTATAAAGCGATATGAAATGGACTGAGCTCTTTTGAATGGGAGTCGGGAGTTGGACACTTTTGGTAAAGTCTAACTCATCTATAAAAAGCCGCCTGATGCAACGGTAGTTGAATCAATTTTTTAGTACTGTTACATTGTTGTGGATTCCTAGCAAGTCAGATTCAAATGAGACATTGAAGCAATTTAGAGGCATACTACTAGGACTGCTACCGTTAGGTTCAATCAGCTTGCAAGTAACACGGAAAAGCTCTGTGAACGCAAATGCCCGTTTCTACTAGAAAGACGCCACCAACAGTCGGCATGAACAGCTTTATGAAGTTTGAAACGTCCCTGATGGATTTTTTACTCAGTTTCCATCCAGTTACTTGTCCAATGTCTAAGTTACTAAGCTCCTCTGACGTACCCATTCTGCAGCTATTGCTTACGTTACTACACGTCCCGCTTCCTTTTACACCGGCGGCTTTGCCTCCCCTCACACCTACTGGAGAATTCTGCCTTACGTAGTGGTTTTAGGGTACTTAAGGTCACGTTTTGTATATACAGATACCTAATCAGGTAAGAAACTGAAGCTGTTTCAAGAATTTTCACCGAATTGAAATATCTTAGAATGTCAGCCATATTCGATGTACAGGACAGCTACACAAAGTCGCCAATAAGACTGTTATTTATTGTTTAGGGGTTTCCACGTACGTTATGTGCCAGTTGTGGAGTTTCAGTGTTTATGCAGAAGAGCACAGCTTAGAACAGCATATTTTACCGAATGGTAGGCATTACATTTGTTGCATTTTTGTGTGCCAGTTTGAGACGTAACAAGTGTCCAACCACAACTGTTGTCAGTTGTATGCCTGAACACTTTACCTACCATCGGGCATATGAGGACTGTCCTCCCTGTTTAATATCTTGTCTATTAGTAACTATAAATTTTATTTTAATGAAATTTTAAGACTTTCCCTAATTTCGAAAAAAATTCTAAAAATTTGCCTATTTCATTGTGTTAAAGTGTTAGTGCTCTTTCCCATCCGTACGGGCCTCGCAGTCAGGTCCGGTTAGGAGCAATTTTTCAACTACTGGATGTCTGTCTGTCTGTCGTTTAGGTAGTTTGCCGTTGTTGACTCGCTCTGTCATTTTTTCAGCGTTCAACAGTTCTCTTTATGAGAAGCACATGTTAACTGTGGTGCATTATTTCATAAATTCTGTCTGTTCCACAAATAGCAATTTTATGGAGAAGGTGACGATCAGATGAGGGAATAAGGGAATTGTTCGAGCAGTCTTCTGATTCTGAACACCTACCTAGTTAATGTGGCTCTCCCACTGACGATGACAATAAGGAAGATATCTCTGTAAACTCAAAACTAAACGAACGTTATTATCATGAAGAGTCCTTTAGAAGTTAGTGAAGAAGAATTTATTGCAAATTCTGTTGACTGCGGGTTATTGTTTTCATGTAATGGGAATAAAATACGTGCTACAGCTCCTAAAGAGGGAATTTCTGGTAGTCGAGGCAAAAAGTCTGTAATGAAAGAAGCCCAGGGACCTCATTAGAAACGGTGAGAATGTTGTTCTTTTGTGTACCTGTCACAGGCAATGTATGTACGACGACCAACAAGGAAGGCCGAATCTTGAACACACTGGTGATTGCACCTAAAATTCTGGGCATTAGATCACCTGAGATAACTTGTTTACGTCTTTGAATTAGCTCATTATTTGTTATAAAAAGATCTGAGGCTATGCGGTACTATCCAATAAAACAAAGGTGAACTGCCTGCCGATTTTATTACACCTAAAGGACGTGAAATCCATTCCACATTATTCTCTTTTCAACCGACAGAATGAAAGCCTCTTATGTTCATAACGAAAACAAAGCTGTAGCCGTTCTTCACTGGTCTTCATTACCAACCACCAGTGTCATAATAAGTAACGTACAACGCCACAAAGGACGGCGTACATGCAACTCACCTGAAGACACAATCCTACAGTATGAAGAGGGAAATAGGGCGCTTTCCATTGGTGGTTTTCTTCAACATGTAGACGTAATGATACCATATATAATATTGATAATGCTGGCTACCAATTAAGAGACAAGTCGACATAAAAGTTTTCTGTGAATGGTACGGCGTCATAATGTATAAAAATATTGCTGCTGGAGAAAAAGACGTTTTTGCCACAGTTGCAGAGGTCTTCTTCTGGGTCTACTGGTGCGTTCTAACTATGCAGTGTTCGTTATATTTTGTTGTTACTGTTCTCTGCGCATGCCATTCGTCATAATTTTAAAAAGGTAGTTTGTTTCATTGATCACTTAAGGAAGAAGGGGAGGGTACTTTATTTTAATAGGTTATTGCGGTATAGGGAGACCATAACCTCTGTTACGTACTGAAAGAAGGAAAGCGATCTGATGGGGAATTGTGGTAATGAAGAATCATGTTTTATGTTGTTCTTTCGTGTACCCCTCAGGCAAAGGCAATGCTACTGTCACCTTATATACCGTGTAGTACGAAGACCAGATGAAAGAATTGTTAAAAGATTTAATCTACAAAGAATTAAGAGCTATGGAAACCTGAACGTACCCAGGCATGCAGCTCTTCGTGTAAAGCAAACTAATGCAATGTGAAGCAAACGAACGCCTTACTTTAGGCCACGATGAATATGGAAATGACGAGAGGAGATACCGTAACTGTATAGAGCATACGTAAGGGTTTCTCAGTGAAACTTCTGCAGCATAATCGAAACAACAATTGCAGCATGTGGGCCCTCCCATGTACCCCTAGATCATACGATGATTGAAATGCGTTTGAGTTACATTCCGACATGAAAACGCTTAAAATAAAAAATAACAGACAACACATTTTAATTATAAATTTTCGGTAGGACCACTCTCACACTTCAAGGAGTCATGTTTTGGGAAAGTTGTAGATAAATTTTATGAGTCAGAACAACCAGTGGATATACAGACAGTTAAAACAATTTATGTTGAGTGTAATATTGTAATGAATTCGTATCTAAATGACAGATGACAGAGTGGCCCCAATACCAATCCCAATGAAAGTCTTGATACTAGACTATATCGAGATGAATGTTAGTGTCCACGACAGTAATCTAGTTGATCTTCTAGATGAAGAAATCATGGCAAAAGATTATTTACAGGAGCAGAAAGCTGTAAAACTGACACACACGAATTATGCAAGACATCTTTTTTTCTGTTTTATTTTACCTAGACATGTTTCAGCCCTTTTTGTGCTACCTTCAGTGCGTTATTTTTTTTTTCTTGCTGTGAAATTGTTGTTCTATAATAACATTTAGCGAAACTTCTGGTACATAATATTTACAATTGTGAATGACTAGTTTTTGTAAAATACTACACATCATTAGTTCATAGTTCACAATTGAGATATGTATTAACGACCTGATGCACTGTGTGTTGTTTATAACATTATGTAAAAGTTCTGTTTACAGCTTAATTAGCAAAAAGAGTGGATGTATGCATTAGTTTACATACCTTACCTGATACTATTGCACATCTATTTTGGTAGCTATTGTGCTACACCATGTACAACTTCTCATCTGCAAACAGCAAAAATTAATTTTTATTTTTCTGTTTATTATGCACTTACAAACGGAAATGAGTATATATCAGGTTTTTTTTTTTATTTTTACTTGTGGTTTCGATATTGTAATGCTTTCTCATATGTTGTTGGCCAAATGAATAGGCTGGTTTCGTGACCTATGGTCGCTTGACACTGAACTTTCTCCTATTTTTCAAAACAGGCAAAGTTTTCGCCGCCATTACGTGTTGTTGTGCCTGTGTAGTATTCATTTGTTTCGTAGCGTGTCTGGCTGAGTGCGGTGCGCGAGTTTGAAGTGTATTTGAGGTGTCAGCTTTGTGTGTGTGTGTGTGTGTGTGTGTGTGTGTGTGTGTGTGTGTGTGTGTGTGGTGTGTTCACGACTATGGCAGAGAGAGAGACAGAGAGAGAGAGAGAGACAAAGAATTTTTTTCTGTGAATAGTTTTGGTGTGGGTGTTATTTTTATAGTTCTTGTATTGTGGCGAAGAGAGTTTTATTGCACAGTGATGTGTATTCATTGAGTATTTTCTTTCCTTGGGATATTGATTTTTCGATGTGATAGTTTTCCTCTACAGTTAACTTTTTAGTATAAGCTGCTACTAGTTTGAAGAATAAGTCAGTTTCAATGTTTGTTGGGTGGTAATTGTGTGCTATCAGGTGGTTTGCAAATGTTCAGTGTGAGCTATTGCTTTTCAGTCCTCTGAGGTGTTCTGTACACCTGGTTCTGAAATTACTGCATGTTTTTCTCACTTATAGACATTGGCAGCAGTTGTAATAAGCTGGTATACAGGGTGAGTCACCTAACATTACCGCTTAATATATTTCGTAGACCACATCAAATACTGGCGAATCGATTCCACAGACCGAACGTGAGGAGAAGGACTAGTATAATTGGTTAATACAAGCCATAAAAAATGCACGGAAGTATGTTTTTTAACACAAACCAACGTTTTTTAAATGGAACGCCGTTAGTTTTGTTAGCATATCTGAACATATAAACAAATACGTAATCAGTGCCGATTGTTGCATTGTAAAATGTTAATTACATCCGGAGATATTGTAACCTAAAGTTGAAGCTTGAGTACCACTCCTCCGTTGTTCGATCGTGTGTATCGGAGAGGACCGAATTACGTAGGGATCCAAAGGGAACGGTGATAGACCTAAGGTACAGAAGAGAATGGAACAGCACATTACGTCCACATGCTAACACCTTTTTCTTAGTCTTTTTCACTGACGCACATGTGCATTACCATGAGGGGTGAGGTAAACGTACACACGTGGTTTTCGTTTCCAATTACGAAGTGGAATAGAGTATGTCCCACTGGAAACGCATCGACGTATCTGGTATCTGCACGATGGTGCACCTGCACATTCCTCAATTAACATTAGGCTGACCCTTGACAGGATGTTCGACTGGCGTTTCATAGGACGTGGAGGACGCATAAATTGGCCAGCCCCTTCTCCTGATCTTACACTTCTGGACTTCTTTTTGTGTAGCACGTTAAAGGAGAATGTGTACCGTGATATGCCTACAACCCCTGAGGATATGAAACAACGTATTGTGGCAGCCTGCGGCGACATTACACCAGATGTACTGCGGCGTGTACGACATTCGTTACGCCAGAGATTTCAATTGTGTGCAGTAAATGATGGCCACCACATTGAACATCTATTGGCCTTACATGTCGGGACACACTCTATTCCACTCCGTCATTGAAAACGGAAACCACGTGTTTACGTGTACCTCACCCCTGATGGTAATGTACATGTGCGTCATTGAAAAAGACTAATAAAAATGTGTTAGCATATGGACGTAATGTGCTGTTCCAGTCTCTTCTGTACCTAAGGTCCATCACCGTTCCCTTTGGGTCCCTATGTAATTCGGTGCTCTTAGATACACACGATCGAACAGCGGAGGAGTGGTAGTCAACTTTAGGATACAATATCTCCGGATGTAATTAACATTTTACAATGCAACGAACGGCACTGATTACGTATTTGTGTACATGTTTAGATGTTCTAACAAAACTAACGGGGCTCCATTTAAAAAAAGGTAGGTTGTGCTGAAAAACATACTTCCGTGCATTTTTTTATGGTTTGTATAAACCAATTACACTAGCCCCTCTCCTCACGTTCGGTCTGTGGAATCGATTCGTCAGTATTTGATGTGGTTTACGAGATATATCCAGCGGTAATGTTAGGTGACTCACCCTGTGTACCCCACTGACTGTATTTGTCAACGTTGGAAGAAGTATCACCATTCCCTAAAACCTCTTCGTTTCTTTGAGGTTTGGGATCATCCATAATTTGTTTTCATAATCAGAAAAGTCTTCTTCTGCATATGCATGTTCTTCATTATAGTCTATTGCAGTTTCGTCATGTGTTTTATCACTGTTGGTTGCCACTGTTTCTTCTATCACACTGATTATGAATGCAACTGAATTTTTCTCCTTTATTGTAATTTCTGTGGATCTTCTTTTGTGTTTGTAATGGCTAATAATCCCGCTCACTAAACGTGCAAGGTTCATTTTCACACGATTACACTGACAATGACAGTAACGTGACACTATACGAAATCGAAAACACAAGGAACGGACGGATTAACTGCCGAGATTGAAGCAGCTCAGTCGGGGATTATTGTTATATTGGTTTCCTTGCTCTCGAAACATCCTCGCTAATTAAGATTGTGTGCTGGACCTAAACTCGAACTAGAGACCTTTGCATTTCGTGGGCAAGTGCTGTACCACCTGAGCTACTGGAGCACGACTGACGGCCGGTCCTAACAGCTTTACTTCCACCAGTACTTCGTCTCCTACCTTCCAAACTTCCCAGAGGCTCTTCTACGAACTTTGGAAGACTAACAATCCTAGAATAAAGGATACTGTAGAGACATGGCTTCACATTCTTGCTTTTATCCGTAATACCTGTCTGGTTCCGCTAGATATCGGTTCGACGCAGTATGTGGCGATCATAGAGTACACTGTAAACAACAACGTTAGCTAGAAAAACACTGTTTCCGATGGCTACTAAAGTAACGATGTCTGGTTAGGTATACTCCAGTGTCATAGGAATATTGCATCTTCGTAGCTTGCAGTGAAATTTACAAAAGCCCTTACTGCTTTTGTAATCATCACCTAAAACATACCCATACAAACCACAACTCAATTGAAATCGCGATAGCAACTTGCGCTAACTACCGTGTTAGCAGAAGTCAGCTACAAATGACGCTTGTAGCTTCCGAACTACCGATGAATTGTTACATTCTTGTGAAATCTACTAACTTTGAAACCACATTTCTACATCATGATACTCCGAAAGCCACCAAACAGTGCGTGGTGGAGGGTACATCAGGTACCACTAACTGATCCCTCCTTCCCTGATCCACTCGCCAATGGCTCGTGGAATGAATGTCAGTATACCTTCGTAACGGTGAAGTGCTCTCTCGGGATGTGGATAGTAAACCTCTCCATGACTCACAACGCCTCTCTTGAAGCACCTGCAACTGAAGTTTGCAGAGGACCTATACAACGTCCTCTTCTGGACTTAACACCTTTCACGTAACGTGTCTCTCTTGAGTCTTCTGTATCTCTTACATCAGTACTCTCCAGTAGGGATCCCACATTGATGAACACAACTCAGGAATTGGTCCCACAAGCCACATGAAAGCTGCTTCTTTAGTGGATGAGTTGTATTTCCTTAACATTGTTCCAATGAATCACAGTCTGGATATGATTTTCCTACTATTTGTTTCATATTCATTCCACATCAGGTCGACTTGGATAGCTACTCCTAGATAGCTATCGTTACAAACTTGTAACGTCCCCCGTTGAATGACTTTTGCTAAAACATGCTTGACCGTGTTCGCGTGTGCCTAACAGAAAGTAAAATTTGGCAAGGTTATCATTTCCAAGGGGAAATGTAACATGATTAGTGAGGAAGATATTTACAACAAGTTGTTTCTGAGAAAAATTTATTCTGTTTATTCTAGTTTCAGTTAAATTTGGTTCACTTATCAAAAGCAGTGCAATCATTCACGTATTGTTCTAATGGAAGCGGGTGCCACGGTAATCGTGACACAAAACTATAAACTTTACTAACACTTTTGTAATAAAAGAAAAATTTATAGCCAGCCCAACTGGGAAGAGTCTATTCTCTAAGTAATTACAATTGCGAACAGCAGTGGGTAAGGAATAATTTGAAAACATACTTCTTCGGAAAGCTACACATACGTTTGGAATAACAAAACATGCCACGACAAAATAATGAGAAAGCTATTCACTTATTACTACGCTCGTTATTCAACACAGTTGAAAGAATTAGGAATAAATATACCTCACGACTGACTAGAAACTGCCTACTGTTATGTCGAAATCTACGTAACCTCACAGTAGAGTTTACTCACTTTTGCTAACTTGGGAACTGGCAATGAAACACGAAAGAAAACTTCATTTGACTTCAGAATTATTTAAATAAAAGATCTATCGCTGAATATCAGCAGAACTCTAATGCCGAAATATGATCGAGGTTAACACACAAAACCACATCACAAGTTCAAGTAAAATTGGCGAGTATGAAAAATTTTTTTTATAAAGTTTTCAGTTTGAAATGATAGCAATTAATTTACTTTCACATAACTGGATTTACTTTTGATTGCCTCTAACAATATTTACCTCAATAGTGAGGATACTGAGGAACATTAAACATATTTTTGCTTTAGTTGTCAAAGTTATTAAAAATACAGAAACCAACTGCCACTGAAGTTAATTTTGATATATTTCTTGTTTTTCCATATAAACGACACTCTGACTCTTTAAGTAACAGGAATGGACATCTAACCTATTTTGTTATAATTATTTGGGATAACTATTAGGTTAAAGTTTCTAAGATTATGCCGTAATTATTATAAAAAATAAATGTTCATCATTATCATTGGGTAGTGCCATTACAGTAAAAAAACATATGAAATAATTGGAACAATTTTACAGTCGTTTGTTGTTGAAGAGATGAAGCCGTAGCCATCGTGAACAATGCTGCAGTAGCTCCAGACATAATATGCGAGAACAGATTTACTAAGCAAGGATCATTGGCGGAGCAAGATTCGATGTGAGCGGAGCTGCCCTTTCATCTGCCCAAGCTCGTCAACTGCTATCGTGCCGCTAAGTAAAACTTACCCTCACACTAACTTAGCACGCACTCGCGCGTCCGATGGCATCAGAGACGGCAGCCAGACGCTTTTGCGGTGGGCGTATTCTGGCGTCACATCACTCGTGTCCAGAGGTAAAGCTACACAGTGCGTTTTATTTGATATATGTCCATAGCATTTTCCTTATCAGCATTGACCCAGTACAAATTTCACTTTTCGTATAGTTATTTACACAGATCAATAAATATTCTCTCAAGGTTTACAAGAAAATGTAAATACAATATTTATTGCACACAAAGGAAACATTTTAAACACGTACATCTGTATTAAAGTATTACGCACTCTTCCACGCAATTAATCATCAATGGCGTAGTTCTATAGTAGTGGATTTCTTTTCGTATCTATACGCAATATGCTACATTTATTTACCTTTGGAGCCAACTGCCAAAGCCTGCGCCCATTTCAATATTTGGCAGGTCAGTCTGCAAATCGATAGTGCCTTCTACCGTTCTCATTTTCTAATAGACAACAATATTACCTGCTAAAAGTCTAAAACAGCTTCTGACACTGCCTACCAGATCATTTATAGCGTATGTTGTAAACAACAACGGTCTTACCACTCTTCCTTTGGGTACACCGAAAATTACTTTTAAATCTCTCTATTTTGTTCCATTAAGAGAAACGTGTTGTGATCTGTGTGTAAGGAAGTCGTGTACCCAGTCAGAAATGTGGTCCGATACTCGGTAAGCTCGTATTTTCTTCACAAAAAGGAAGTGCGAGATATTGACAAATGCCTTACTGAAGTCATGGAACACGGCATCAACTTGATCACTGTTATCTACTGCGCTATGGGTCTCAAGGAGGAATAGAGCCAGCTGAGTATCGCAAGACCTATGTTTGCGAAATCTCTGTTGATGTTATTAACAGACATTTTCGTTCTCCAAATACGTCATAATGTGTAAGCAAGGAACATAGTTCATAATTACAAAATGGAAGAAGCAGGCCTTTAATTACGTGCATCTGTACTACTGGCCTTCTCGTAAACGGGAATGACATGCGCTTTTTCCCAGTCACTAGGCACCCTTAATTGCTCCAGCGATTTACGATAAACTGCGGGTAGAATTGGAGCAAGTTGTTTCCCACAATCTTTATAGAATATATGGGTATGTCACCCAGTCGGGATTCATTTTTATTACCAAGCGCAATTGTCTATTTCAGTATCTCCCATTTCGACGTTCGTAGGATGATTGAAACGAGAGAAACGGTTCCTATCTTCCGCGGTGAAACACTTTTTTAAGGTTGAATTCAGTACCTTTACCCTCTCTGTTACCTTATCTGTTGGTGCAATATGCTCACAGAGAGTATGCGTATAATAATTTGAAACGCTTACTAGGGTTATGTATGCAGTATCCATTGTTATTGAACAAGCGTAACATTGCTTTCATTATAAAATACCGGACTTGTTCAACTAGTACCACCTACACTAACTTCCAAATACTCCCCAATGTATGAGACAAAGTCCCAGCACAGCTGTATTTTGAGAATTTTATTCTATCACACAACTAGTTTTGGCGGCACATTATCGTCATCCTCAGATCTCACCACTGGCAACAGGGTATTTGATTTCCTTGGAGAATTTACTGTGGAGACATTGTTACTAGCACACGTGGATAGCTTTCATCAGGAGTATATACTCGACACCTAATGCCACCATTTATTTCTCTTCGCTGTAGAGTATTAATTAATTGGCATCACTTGCATGTTCTCAATTTATTTGACCGTAAGATCCGAATTTACTACTCATTATATAGCTACCTTAGCTACTGGGCATAAAACATACGTTTACGGTTTGACCCTAAGACATTAGCGGGCCATAATTTCAATGAGACAAGTTCTTCGTCCAAGACTGATTCTTGTTGCTAACTCATACCACTGAATGTGTAGGAAGAATATGGATCCGCCTAGTCGAAACTGTTTTTTTTTTCTCGTCTGACATGTGGGTTTAAATTATTTCGCATTGGCAAGTCAATTTTTATGACGTTAGGCAAAGCGAAAAGTACATCTGGCAGAATCATTAGAAGAAATAAGAAGGCAACTCAAAGGCTTGTTGTGCATGAGACTTACAATTAGTCAGCCACCAGCGAGGACGCAGTCAGCTGAGCAAACAGCGGCAGCGGCAGTAGCATTGTTTGGCCACTGCAACGACATCAACAACTACTTTTTCCGCAAAGCCTTCATTGGCAACAAAACTTCATATTTGGCATAAGTAGCACAGTAGAGAAGGCATCATGACAGTGAAGTTATGTTGTGGCGACGATATTGTGAACACATTTTTCAGGTCTTCCATCATAGACGGAGAGTAATGAGATCAGTCACTTAGCCTATGCGAATCGGAGAATGATTGTTAACAAGATCGACCCAAATACAGAGGGGAGATCGTATAAGATTAAATGTGATTATTTTTGTAATCCATCACAAGTGTTAAGTCGTAAGTTGAAAAAATAAAAATTTTTGTCTATGAGTTAATTGAGGACAAGTTGAAATATATCAGAGTTCAAGTGAGCTAAATTACAAATGATGTTAGGCTTGTAAATGCTGAGATATATTCCGTTGAGAACCATTGAGAATCAAAAGTTGAAAAGACGCAGGACACGTTAATCAGCGACGTTACTATCTGAATATAGGGGAATATTGGGAAAGAGATCGGTCAAACAGTGAACTGGCTACCGGGGAAAGTATCAGAGCGTTCGAAAAAAGGTTCTGAGTACTAAACTGGGCGTAGGAGAAATAATGTATAGGGAAATTACCCAAGATAATCGGCAAATTGAAGAAGATTTCAACGCTTTAGCAACGGGACAGCCATCTACAATAATTAACTTACCATGAGGTGGACCTGACAGTCGTCCATGTTTTTCGAATGCTGGCAAATACTACCCCGTAAATTTTGCAGCATCTTGTCCAGAAATGGTTTCGTGTAGGAATGTCTGAGCAGACAAAATTTCAGGTTGCTAAAAGACAGTTACAGGATGACGTTAACGAGTTACGAGATGTCTGAAAATCGTTTCTCGAGTGACGCGTGGACTGAGGCGAAAGGGAGGCGACTCCATAATGAGATTTAAAACGGAAAGTGGGTATCGTGTGCGATAATTTTGGATACGTGAGTTAGCTAAATTAATGGAGATGTACCGACCACTGCGAGTCCTGACAGAAATCAAGACCCTCAAAAGACAACTGCCAGAATTTTTATACAGGGCCTGTACAAAGTCCAAATAACTCTATTAACTAATTCTAGATTCTATTGGAAAACTAGAGTAAGTATTAAAATGTAAACAGAACAGCTCCAGTATCAGAAAAATAAGTGGCAAGCAAAATGTGTGTCACAGCAGTTACAGCCGGCGTTGTGGCCGAACGGTTCTAGTCGCTTCAGTCCGGAACCATGCTGCTGCTACGGTCGCAGGTTCGAATCTTGCCTTGGGCATGGATGTGTGTGATGTCCTTAGGTTATTTAGGTTAAATTGTAAGTGTAGGCCACTAATGACCTCATGTTAGGTCTCATAGTGCTTAGAGCCATTTGAACCATTTTGAACAGTAGTTACCGTGAACGCAACAAAACATATAAATTTATCAGAACCAACCAGGGCAACGATTATCACAGGGGATATAAGAAAGACAGCAATTTTAGGATCCAGATGGGATGGATGATGTGAGAGACTGGCTGGTCGTGGACCTCAAAACCAAGGCAGGAGGTCTGAAATCAGCTTCAGCCACATCTCAGTAACAGAGGTGCCCAAACAGACCAGCTAAGAAAAGGACAAGATTATACGAAATGAAAGAGTGTTATGGAAATCGGTGGACAGGGAGCATATAATGGATACGGAGGTGATAAGGAAAGAGAATGACGTATGAAGACATGACAAGCAGTTTAACAGAAACGAGATAGTGAAAGAAGGCGATAATATAACATATGGCGGTGAGCAGGAATATAATGTTTATTTAAATTATGGATGAAGTAGTTAATGTTGGGAAAAAACTGGGAGGGGAGGAAGAGGGGGAATTAGAATCAGATTCAGAAGCCAAAATATATTCGAACTTGGGTGAAATCGAGTGTAAAGTGAACTCAGGGAATGTCATTCAGTAGCAACAATTTTTGCTCTGTTAATTTCAACAATGAATGTTACAAAATAATGGCCGATGTCGGTAAGCATGGTTATGAAGAAATGCATAATGTACAGGCGGACGGAGATGATGTTTTAAGCAAAGATTGATAGCGTGTCGGCGAAAGTGATGAATGCCTCGTACACGCATTTTATAATGTGCTGGGTGATAATGCTAAGGGCAAGGACGGTGTTTCTGCTGCCTTAGATACTTCGTAAAACGGGATCAGTGTGTTCGTTGGGGGAGGCGAGCTAATGGTTTCCGATGAAGGGAAAAATGTAATGGATGTGTTATAGACAGAGCAGGGAAATACTGTGGCTACGGGGAAACTTTCGACTTAGGTACCGATGTTAATGCTACATGATACATGAAAGAGGATCTTGGTTATGTTATTAATAATGGTGGATGATAAGGGAAGATATGAAAAATATATTTAATACCAAGGATTTGTAGTTACTTCCTAGGAAAACTTGTCAATCTCTGAGAAAATTAGACTCATAAAGAACTTTGTAGCTCCTCGCACCAAGAAGCAGTTGAAAGGATTCCTTGCCCTAGTTTTATTTTTACGTCGTTTCATTGCCGTACAATCTGTGAATTCAGAAGCATTATTAAATATGCTGCGAAAGACTGCTCTGTGGCAACGGATGCCTGAGTATGTACGTTCCCAATATGTCGCTGAAATTCAGGAAAGCCAACATCCTGTCCAGTTCCCTCTGCAGGCCGAACCTTTCTAGCTAGAAGAGATCATATACCGTAAATGAGCAGGAAACATTATCTGTTGTCTAGGCGTTTTGGATGCTTAGGTACGTGGTTGAACCAAAAATTTTTTGGGACTGGTGGTGCCATCTGGAAAGTAGCAGTAGTAGATCTTTCACCACTAGGTGGCGAAAGCTGCATATCTGATGAGTGAGGGTGCGGAGTGCATTTAGCTGGGAGGACGTGCTGCGTGTCCACAGTCATTACCGTGATACTCTGTGTTTCGAGTGTGTTGATTTTACGATGTATCCGCCAACAGGACAGTGTGTGTGTATAAAATTCTGTGCCAATCTTGGGAAGAGTGCTACGTGTTATCACTGGCGACGACAGCTCCATTTATGTTTATGACTCAGAGACAAAGCAACAATCGTCCCACTGGAGAAGCCCGGGCTCTCCGAGACCCAAAAAAGCGAGACAGGTGACGAGCAAAGTGAACAGCATAATCATCGTTTTCTGTGATATCAACGTAATTGTGCAAGAATTCGTCCCACCCAACCAAACACTGAATTCCGCGTACTATTGTGGCGCTTTGCGACTCCTCCTTGAAAACGTGCGGCGACAACGGCCTGTATTTTGGCATCAAGGAAGCTGTCTGCTGCATCACGACAACGCGCCCTGTCACACGTCCTTGCTCACCAGGACCTTTTCGGCAAAAAACAACATGGCTGTTCTGACCCACCCCCACCGTACTCGCCAGAGTTGGCAACTTGCGACTTCGCGCTATTCCTAAAACTGAAACTCAAGTTGAAATGTCGTCGGTTCGACACTGTAGTGAGGATTCAAGAAGCATCGCTGGCGGTAATAAACACCCTCAAAGAAAAGGACTTCCAGAAAACGTTTGACCAGTGTAAGTAGGCTGTTTAGGTTTTTTTATTGGTATCGCCGCCTCCACGTAGCGCTCTGTATGAAAATCACTGGCTGTGCCGTGTGCAGTCTGTGGCTGGTTTGCATTGTTGTCTGCCATTGTAGTGTTGGGCAGCGGCAGCTGGATGCTAACAGCGCGTAGCGTTGCGCAGTTGGAGGTGAGCCGCCAGCAGTGGTGGACGTGGGGAGAGAGATGGCGGAGTTTTGTAATTTGTAAGAATTGGTGTCACGAACTGATATATATATTATGACTATTAAGGTAAATACATTGTTTGTTCTGTATTAAAATCTTTCATTTGCTAACTATGCCTAACAGTAGTTAGTGCCTTCAGTAGTTTCAATCTTTTATTTAGCTGGCAGTAGTGGCGCTCGCTGTATTGCAGTAGCTTGAGTAACGAAGATTTTTGTGAGGTAAGTGATTTGTGAAACGTATAGGTTATTGTTAGTCAGGTCCATTCTTTCGTAGGGATTTTTGAAAGTCAGATTCCGTTGCGCTAAAAGTATTGTGTGTCAGTTTAAGCACAGTCTTGTATAATTTTTCAAAGGGGACGTTTCACCAGTGGCAGAAGGGCTGGGACCGGTATGTACGTGTGGATGGGAACTAGATAGAGAGTGATGGTGACCATTATTCCGAAAGTAAGGTTTTTAGCAGATGGCAGCACCAGTCCAGAAAATTTTTTATAGCACCTCGTATTATGTGTAAAGTGCACAACGAGTATTATAAAGAGATCTCTAGGCCTAGACTTTTTTTTTTATAAATGTGCAAACTTTTCCATGGAAAAACTGTTGAAGCAGACAGCCACTTAACACGAACAGAATTTCAGGATAGTTTATATCACCAGAAAGAATAATGTCACTGCCGAAGCTTTGTCCATATTACCACTGGGGCTAAATAAAGATAATGTTTCGGAAAATCTCAGGGAGGAGTGTCCTTCACTCTAGATGCACGACCAGATAGACAGAAAGTCGACTTATAATTATTCCGGCGTATTTCAAGATTTCAATCGCAGAATTCGAAGTGGTCTAAGGTTGGACAACACTGGGAAGTCATTCCCTCATGTCGTAGCAGATTTCCTATCATCCCGTCCCTTCTTGTTATCAGTGTTTTCCACATATTCCTTTCCTCTCCGATTCTGCGTAGAACCTCCTCATTCCTTACCGTATCAGTCCACCGAATTTTCAACATTCGTCTATAGCACCACATCTCAAATGCTTCGATTCTCTTCTGTTCCGGTTTTCCCACAGTCCATGTTTCACTACCATAGAATGCTGTACTCCAGACGTAGATTCTCAGAAATTTCTTCCTCAAATTACGGCCGGTATTTGATATTAGTAGACTTCCCTTGGCCAGAAATGCCTTTTTTGCCATAGCGAGTCTGCTTTTCATGTCCTCCTTGCTCCGTCCGTCATTGCTTATTTTACTGCCTAAGTAGCAGAATTCCTTAACTTCATTGTGAAACGTCCCCTTAGAAAAATTATAGAAGACTGTGCTTAAGATGACACACAATATTTTTAGCGCAACGCAATCTGACTTCCAAAAATCCCTACGAAGGAATGGCCCTGACTAACATTAACCTATACGTTTCACAAATCACTTACCTCACAAAAATCTTCGTTACTCAAGCTACTGCAATACAGCGAGCGCCACTACTGCCAGCTTAATAGTCATAATAGATATATATCGGTTCGTGACACCGATTCTTACAAATTTCAAAACTCCGCCATCTCTCTACCCACGTCCACCACTGCTGGCGGCTCACCTCCATCTGCGCAACGCTACGCGCTGTTAGCATCTAGCTGCCGCTGCCCAACACTGCAATGGCAGACAACAATGCAAACCAGCCACAGACTGCACACGGCACAGCCAGTGATTTTTATACTGAGCGCTACGTGGAGGCGGCGTTACCAATAAGAAAACCTAAACAGCCTACTTACAAATCCCTCATGCTCTCCACAAAAAAATTTACAAATTGTTTTGGGCAGTGGCCAATACAGATTTGAAAATTTTTTTCATAATTACAATGACAAAGAAATGAAATGCACACACTTATCGATACAATGTTGGTCGAAAGCTAAAATTTTCTCGCAGTCCATAAAGACAGTCCTGATCATTCATCAAAGTAAAATTGCAGTGTTTTTCTCAAAGTCTGAGTAGTAAAAGAAAATGCACATGGAAGTAGTGTATTTCCATGCAGTCTTGAAGAAGTAGTGTTGCCCTTTGAACGGAAAGATAGTGCTGACTCTTGACATGCAGACAGGTAATGGGCCACAACAGAGCAAACCCACAGCAGAGTCAGTCGAAGTTTTGAAGAATACTGGTAGGTAGGTCATCACAGAGCAGACCCACTGTAGTCCTGGTTGAGATTACGGTATTGGTGGGCCACCATAGGTGCAGACCCACTGCAGTCCTTGTAGAAATAATGGTATTGGTGGGTCATCAAAGGTGTAGACTCACTGTAGTCCTTGTAGAGATGGCCAGCAGCCATCTGTTTGACTGTGCAGGCGCACAATCACCATCAAAGTGTCTTGTGGAGAATATAGCAAGTCCATAAACCACCACTTGCGCACTCACAAATTTTTTAAAATCTCCTTTCAACCAGCAATGCTGTTATCCAGTCCCTTACTGAATTATTAACACGCGTGCAAACACTATCAGTCCCTACTTCTCACATATTGTCCATATACTATGACCAACAGAAACGTGTGCAGTGAAATGTAATTTACAAGTTACTTAATTTGATGAACTGGTGTCAATTACAATTTTATAACATGAGAATACAATAACAAAGGTACAAAATACATCTTTAAAGAACATATCAATACAGATAACATTTGCAGTAGTACAGGCTTTACAAAAGAATCGAAATAGCAAATACATCAGTGTTAGAAAAATACGACATAAGTACATACATAAAAGATCAGAATAACTTTTGAAACATCAACTTCACACATGAGCATTGGAACAAAACGGAATAAATAATGTGTAAACATCTTTACAAAGTAAATAACATGTTATTAATTCAAATTCTATTTGAGGATAACAGTATTCCTCATCATAGTGAATGTAGCTTAGTATTAGAAAAATTCTGCAACATGAGTCTTATCAGATAAACATATAAAGACAGGAACAACATAAATACGCAAGGGTACACAAACACATAGTGGGATAACACAAGGAAAGTTCTGGGTTTGTTTTACTGCAGTATTTTGCAAACAAAACTTTCTTTACTTCTCAGAGATCTCCCTTTGTTCTTCATTATTTCCAAAAAGTCCTATCTATACCTGCTTTCTGTACTTTTCTCATATAACCTCTCAGTGCATTTCTTCAAATCCATCGCAACTCATTCCTTATATAGGCTACCCCCTCTTAAGCTAACTTAAATCTACTGAGCTCAGATGCTTAACTAAGGGACGAGGCAATGCAGCAGCACAAAATGATTAATACAAACAACAATGAAATAAAATGGAAGCTATCAAAGAAGCAGCAATATTAAAACTAATATAAGGCAATGCACAGCAAACAAGAAAAATAAATCCGTAGTAAAACTGGCCTAACAGAGTAATACAAAGTCAAATTCAGTAACATTATGCCTGGCAAACAGCAGCAGCAAATGAAATAACTTATATCTTAACATGACAAAGCTGAAGCAGAAAAAATATTACAGTAAAAATGTTTAATACCTATGTCACATCTTAACACTAGAGTGATGCATCACAAGAACATACACTAGCAGATAAGTTACCAAATCGTAAAAAAAAAAAAAAAAAAAAAAAAAAAAATTATTTTTGCAATTCCTGTGAAGGGAAATGTCTATTTGTGCTCTCTTTTCTAAGAAAGTACATCATAAAATGATCCTTTACTGGGTCTGTAGACAGAAAATAGTTATATTAGTACATGTATTAAATTTTATTTTAACCAATGCTGCAGTGCAGCAAGAAACTAGATATTAAACAAAATTGGCAAAGCAAGGCGTCAAACGTCATCCGCTAGCCATAAGTCATTTCATAATGCAGTAAACAATCTTCCAACTAGCAAGACAATAGACATGAAATGTTTCTCATCATTTCATTTCAGTAAATATCACAAATTAAGAACTCCAAAGTGTAATCATATGTTTTCAAGTATGAGCGTGTCGTATTTGCGACGCTTTCTACAAAGAAATGTCAATAGCGAGGATAATGGCCATTTTTTTCACTTGTGCCTCTGAAAGGCACACAGTAATAGCATTTTTCCCAGGCGACTGTCGCACAGCTGGGTGCCCACGATGCATTACGTGCAGGTGGCCACTTACCTTTCTTACTCAAAAATTTACAACAGCAGTTTCCGCTACAGTGACAGTCTCATATAAAAATATTTTCACAGGTTGAGAATTTGCGTTAGAAATCTGTAGAAACAAAATCCTTTAAATATAATAGTGTGCAAAAAATTTTCACCAGCATAGTGATACATTCACGCATATATACACATTTCATTACACTTAAAGTACGATTCTCGGTTTCCAACATCCTTTTTCACAAACCAGAGTCCCTAACCACTACTCATTATTCCTTGCTTTATTACACATATACATATTCGTAGACACTTCTTCAATATTTCATCATAATAAATAAGTAGCATAATCAAATTCCTCATATAGCATCAGCTTATTGATCGTAAACATACCTCAACAGCATAATACACATAGTCATCGTAAGAATAACATCATAACACCTCAGTCAACACTCAAAATCGTCGTAGCTTCCTCCAATAATTTCAAAACCTAAAAAAAATTCCCTGGTCATGTCAAAAGTGTCATCTACCTCAAACGTACTTTAAAAATCACGATCCCATACCAAATACATCATTCAAAGCTCTCATAATATCACAATAGTTAAAAAAAAATATGAACTGTTCACAAAGTACAGACACAATACAATTTCATAAGTGTGAAGTTATCCAAAGGTGCAATTACGTATACATCTGTCACTGATGTAGTAAAATAAATCTTTGTCTCTCTCAGTTAAATAACCAGATAGCTGTGTAATTTATGTGTTAGAGAAATATGGTACCGATGTGTAAAGTTGTATAAGCAAATACCATATTAGCTAGGGCTCCTTGTGCTTGCCAAACACATGGTACACAAAGTAGACGTGTACCCCCCTGAGGATCCTGGCAGGGTCGCCATATGAAACGTCCCCTTAGGAAAATTATACAAGACTGTGCTTAAGCTGACACACAATATTTTGAGCGCAATGCAATCTGACTTCCAAAAATCCCTATGAAGGAATGGCCCTGACTAACATTAACCTATACGTTTCACAAATCACTTACCTCACAAAAATCTTCATTACTCAAGCTACTGCAATACAGCGAGCGCCACTACTGCCAGAGTAATAGTCATAATATATATATATCAGTTCGTGACACCAATTCTTACAAATTTCAAAACTCCGCCATCTCTCTATCCATGTCCACAACTGCTGGCGGCTCATCTCCAACTGTGCAACGCTACGCGCTGTTAGCATCCAGTTGCCTCTGCCCAACACTACAATGGCAGACAACAATGCAAACCAGCCACAGACTGCACACGGCACAGCCAGTGATTTTTATACAGAGCACTACGTGGTAGCAGCGTTACCAATAAAAAAAAACAGCCTACCTCCAACTGACTTCGTGACCATCAATCCTGATGTTAAGTTTCTCGCTGTTCTCATTTCTACTACTTCTCATTACCTTCGCCTTTCTCCGATATACTCACAAACCACACTGTGTACTCATTACCTGTTCATTCCGTTTCATCATTTAATTCTTCTTCACTTTCACTCAGGATAGCAATGTCATCAGCGAATGGTATCATTGATGTCCTTTCACCTTATATTTTAATTCCACTCCTGAACCTTTCATTTATTTCCATCATTGCATCCTCGATGTACAGATTGAAGAGTAGAGGCGAAAGGCTACAGCCTTGTCTTACTCCCTTCTTAATATGAGCACCTCGTTCTTGATCGTCCACTCTTATTATTCCCTCTTGGTTGTTGTACATATTGTATATGACCCATCTCTCCCTATAGCTTACCCCAACTTTTTTCAGAATCTTGAACAGCTTGCACCATTTTATATTGTCGAACGCCTTTTCCAGGTCGACAAATCCTATGAAAGTGTCTTGATGTTTCTTTAGCCTTCCTCCATTATTAGCCGTTACGTCATAATTGCCTCTTTTGTGCCTTTACTTTTCCTAAAGCCAAACTGATCGTCACCTAGCGCAGTCTCAATTTTCTTTTCCATTCTTCTGTATATTATTGTTGTAAGCAGCTTCGATGCATGAGCTGTTAAGCTGATTGTGCGATAATTCTCGCACTTCTCAGCTCTTGCCGTCTTCGGAATTGTGTGGATGATGCTTTTCCGAAAGTCAGATGGTATGTCGCCAGACTCATATATTCAACACACCAACGTGAATAGTCGTATTGTTGCCACTTCCCCTAATGATTTTAGAAATTCTTATGGAATGTTATCTATCCCTTCTGCCTTCTTTGACCGTAAGTCCTCCAAAGCTCTTTTAAATTCCGATTCTAATACTGGTTCCCCTATCTCTTCTAAATCGACTCCTGTTTCTTCTTCTATCACATCAGACAAATCTTCACCCTCATAGAGGCTTTCAATGTATTCTTTCCACCTATCTGCTCTCTCCTCTGCATTTAACAGTGGAATTCCCGTTGCACTCTTAATGTTACCACCGTTGCTTTTAATGTCACCAAAGGTTGTTTTGACTTTCCTGTATGCTAAGTCTGTCCTTCCGACAATCATATTTTTTTCGATGTCTTCACATTTTTCGTGCAGCCATTTCGTCTTAGCTTCCCTGCACTTCCTATTTATTTCATTCCTCAGTGACTTGTATTTCTGTATTCCTGATTTTACCGGAACATGTTTGTACTTCCTCCTTTCATCAATCAACTGAAGTATTTCTTCTGTTACCCATGGTTTCTTCGCAGCTACTTTCTTTGTACCTATGTTTTGCTACCCAACTTCTGTGATGGCCCGTTTTAGAGACGTCCATTCCTCTTCAACTGCGTTGCCTTCAGCGCTATTCCTTATTGCTGTATCTATAGCGTTAGAGATCTTCAAACGTATCTCGTCATTCCGTAGAACTTCCGTATCCCACTTCTTAGCGTATTGATTCTTCCTGACTAATGTCTTGATCTTCAGCCTACTCTTCATCACTACTATATTGTGATCTGAGTCTATATCTGCTCCTGGGTACGCCTCACAATCCAGTATCTGATTTCAGAATCTCTGTCTGATCATGATGCAATCTAATTGAAATCTTCTGGTATCTCCCGGCCTTTTCCAAGTATACCACCTCCTCTTGTGATTCTTGAACAGGGTATTCGCTATTACTAGAGGAAACTTGTTACAGAACTCAATTAGTCTCTCTTCTATTTCATTCCTTGTCCTAAGCCCATATTCTCCTGTAACCTTTTCTTCTACTCCCACCCCCTACAACTGCATTCCAGTCGCCCATGACTATTAGATTTTCGTCCCCTTTACATACTGCTTTAACCTTCCAATATCCTCATACACTTTCTCTATCTGTTCATCTTCAGCTTGTGACGTCGGCATGTATACCTGAACTATCGTTGTCGGTGTTGGTCTGGTGTCGATTCTGATTAGAACAAACCGGTCACTGAACTGTTCACAGTAACACACGCTCTGCTCTACATTCCTATTCATAACGAATTATACACCTGTTATACCATTTTCTGCTGCTGTTGATATTTCCCTATACTCATTTGACCAGAAATCCTTGTCTTTCCTTCACTTCACTTCATTTCACTGATCCCTACTATATCTAGATTGAGCCTTTGCATTTCCCTTTTCAGATTTTCTAGTTTCCCTACCACGTTGAAGCTCCTGACATTCCACGCTCCGACTCGTAGAACATTGTCCTTTCGTTGATTATTCAATCTTTTTCTCATGGTAACCTCCCACTTGGCAGTCCCCTCCCGAAGATCCGAATGGGGGACTATTCTGGAATCTTTTGCCAATGGAGAGATCATCATGACACTTCTTCAACTACTGGCCACATGTCCTGTGGATACACGTTACGTGTCTTTAATGTAGTGGTTTCCATTGCCTTTAGCATCTTCATATCGTTGATCATTGCTGATTAACCGAGCGAGGTGGCGCAGTGGTTAGCACACTGGTCTCGCAATCGGGAGGACGACGGTTCAATCCCGCCTCCGGCCATCCTGATTTAGGTTTTCCGTGATTTCCCTAAATCGTTTTAGGCAAATGCCGGGATGGTTCCTTTGAAAGGTCACGGCCGCTTTCCTTCTCAATCCTTCCATAACCCGAGTTTGCGCTCCGTCTCTAATGACCTCGATGTCGACGGGACGTTAAACACTAACCTCCACCACCACCACCACCATTGCTGATTCTTCCGCCTTTAGGGGCAATTTCCCACACCTAGGACAAGAGAGTGCCCCGAGCCTCTATCCGCTCCTCCGCCCTCTTTGACAAGGCCGTTGGCAGAATGAGGCTGACTTCTTATGCCGGAATTCTTCGGCCGCCAATACTGATTATTGATCAAAATTTAGGCAGTGACGGGATCGAACATGAGCCCTAAAACGTTTCGATAATGAATCAAAGATGCCTCCCTTTTTTTTTTTTTACAGGCTAGACGCTCTATCCAATTTTTTCCCCTTTTCTTTAACCCCGCTTTTTTCTACCCTTTTTTTCTTCGCTACTCCCCTTTTTTATAACAAAATGCGTACGTAACACAAATAGGCATTTTTTAATAGCCAGCTATCCTAGCCACTTTTTTAACAAAAATGAAAGAAAGAGGATATTGGAAGGTTTGTTTTTCTGCTTTTTTTACTTTTATTTCATTTTATTTTTATACAAATGTATAAAAGGAAGGCCGTTCCTCTTCTGCTACATAAACAGAATAATAGGAAGTCGTCCCGTTACGACAAAGGATGCTCCATGCTGTAGCCCGCTGCGAATTTTCGATGACCGTCTTCTCGTTGCTGTGTGGTTCCCGCTGTTTGTTCAAATCTCATAAGAAAAGGAACTGGGAAGAGTTGCTATGGTTATCGTCTCATGTCATCGATAATCCAGCTGCGAGGCGGATTATGGAATGCGCTCCAAAGGAAATTAGAAAAATTTGCCTGTATTTAGGGTTCTTGACGATCGCACAATGTCGTTCGTTGAGGTAATACCAAAAATCGGGTACTGTCTTTTCGACATTACCGAAGAGGGAGTGAACAGCGTGGCCGCTGATCCACGTCACAAAGTTCGTTTTTGCTCTTGGGAAATAAATCTTATCGGGGAAAAGAAGTGATCGGGTAGTTATCCTGTCAGGAGTCGTGCGTGTGAGAAAAGCCAATATCTGGCGCACCAAATACCATACGTCCTTTGCCGACCCGCATTCGAAACGATGTTCATCTGTGTCAATCACTTGGCATGTGGCACACAAGGGGGAATCAGCGAGGTGGATGTGATGTAGGCGGGACTGGCACAACTGTTTCCCATTAACAGTTACGTACCATGCAGATTGCACCTCAGAATCAAGGGTGGTGACATTCACTGCCTGCCACACAGCGCGCCACTTTGTATTGGGGTGTTTTCTTTCAATCACATTGGGCGTCATGTTCATTTGCATGGCAGCATATATCGCCCTCGTCATCATCAAGCGTGTGGGTAGTAGTGCAGCGCGGATGTAGCTTAATTCAAGGAAGAATTGGCTAATGTAGAAGAAAGGTGCAGGGATGTCCGATATCATCACAGGGGGTGCGAGTGTGATTGTTCGTAAGGCTTCCAGTAAGAGACTTGTGAGGCACGTCGGACTTCGTCGCCACAGTTGCAGGTGACAGCTGGCAAACAGGGCCTTCGCTCTGTTCTGAACATGACAAAGGCCTAAACCCCCTCTGCTCCTCGGGAATGTTAGGGACTCGTAACGAATCTTAAATAACATGCCCGTATTAACAAAGGCTCCCAAAACCGCCAACATGCGGTGAGCCAGGGTAGGTAGTATGGGGAGTATCTGTGCAAAATGGGGGATACGTGACGCCAAATAGACGTTAGCATATCGTGTCCGTTGCAGGAGGTCTAGATGTCTCAGACGGTGGTCACTTATTCCTGTTCTCATCTGATTCAATAAACTCCTTTAGTTAAGTGCTGTTGATCGCTTAATGTCAGATGTGAAATCAATGCCAAGACAGCGGATTGTGTCACTGATTCGTAGCGGTGCGACGCTCTCGCCGGGTAGGCCTCTGCCTATAGACAGAGCGTGTGATTTGTGGAGATTGAGATGGCTCCCCGATGCCGCGCCGTAGGTTGCCACCCACGCCAGTGCTCCACGAACATCGTCATTATTGCGAAGAAGGAGTATCAGATCATCTGCATAGGCAGTGCAGCAGAAAGTGAGTCCACCAAGGGACATCCCGGTCAGGCGTTGTCGGAGGCCGCAGAGGAGTGGTTCCAAGACGAGGGCGTACAATATCGCCGAAAGAGGGCAGCCTTATCGCACCGATCGCAGGATCTGTATCGGCGGCGTAAGACGGCCATTATATAACACCTTGGACGTCGCGCCGCGTAGGAGACGCATCAGTACATTAACTATGACGTCCGGATACCCCATGTGTCGCAGTACCTCCATCAAAAATGTGTGGTCGACTCTGTCAAATGCCTGGCTAAAGTCGAGCGAGGCCAAAACTCCTGGCAGTTGGCGAGCTTTGGCTAGCGCGATCATATCTCTATATCGGCACAATGCAGTGTGAATATTATGGTCACCACCTAACGATGCCTGGTCCAGCGACACATCGTACTAATCGCTTTAGGTGTGCCGCCAGAAGCCGGGTGAAAATATTCAAGTCACTGCTCAGTAAGGTCAAGGGCCGATAGTCACTAACCCTGGATCCGCCTCGTGGTTTGTGTATGGGCACAATCAGTCCTTCTAGGAAGGCCCCAGGTATCTGCGTCGTGGGATACATAAGATCGCGGCAAATATCAGTCCACGCTGGTGCCAGCAATTGTTGATACGTCCGGTAAAATTACAGAGGAAGGCCATCAGGTCCCGGGGACTTATGAGCAGCCCCAACATGTATTGCTTCAATGATTTCCTCTTCCGTTACATTTGCAGTCAAATCCGCCGCAGCTGTCGGAGAGATCGAGCCATAAGTGAGTTGAGAGACTTCGGCGATCACCTCTGGGGGATGTCGATGTTCCGAGTACAGCATAGTGTGGTGAGCATGAGGGGCGTTTCCTATGTCGCGCTGGGTATCAAGGCGTCGTCCGTCTTCCGTCGTGATAGCTTGGATCAGCGTCCTGCGTCGGCGCCGTCGTTCTGCAATGACGTGGTACATAGACGGTTCCTCCTGTGCCACTCTGTCTTGAGTGCGCGCTCTGACGATCGCACCCTCAAGGTGGCAACGTGTTAATCTGATGATCTGTGCCTTGCACGGTTCACCGTCACCTGCCGTGCAGGTGAGTACGGCAGTGTTGCACATTCCCTTAAAATGCTGTAGTCAAAGTCCATGGTATGTCTCTTCCATGCTGCAACATCTCGGCCGTAGCCTATCAAGGTCTTCCGGAGGGCTGGTTTGACGCAGAGTAACCACCACGACAGTGTAGACCGGTAGGTGCCACGCCGGCGGCTACAAGAGTCCCACGTGTTCTCTATAAGGCGGCGGCATTACTGAGGAGCTAGGTGGGCGACGTTCAACTTCCAAGGACCACGGCTGTGCCATATCTTCTGGCGGCCGAGGGTAATAGCGCAGATGTAGGCGTCGTGGTCAGAAAAAGCTGTGGGCCAAACTTCGGCAGCTCTTGTCCCCACAGCTATGGAGCGCGAGATGTAAATCCGGTCGATGCGGCTGGAGGAATGGCTGGTGTAGTGAGTAAATCCGGGCCGATCGCCACAAACATGTTCCCACGAGTCCACCAATTGAAGATTATTTATAATTGTCGTAAGTTCTGCGCAGGGAGAATGATGTGGTAACTGATCCTTAGGTGCTTGGCTGCAGTTGAAGTCCCCTCCCATTATCAAGGCGTCCTGACGCCCCATAAAGAGGGGCGTGATTGTATGAGCGAAAAAGGTGGATCGTTCGCGACGCCGACCAGATCCTGACGGTGCATAGATGTTAATAAGTTTGATTCCTTGGATAGTAAGAGCCATGCCTCTGGCGTCAGGGAGGTACTCGACTTCTTCTGCGGATGTACCGTCGCGGAGGAGGATCGCCACACCACTGCCATTTGCAGATGCATGTGAGACCCAAGTCTGGTAGCCATAGGGTCCCTTGAAGTCGGCGACATATACCTCTTGAAGGAGCGCAATGTCGATGTCTGCTGCGTTGAGTAGTTCCTGTAGCATCGCTAGTTTATGTCGGGCATGTATGTTGTTGACGTTAATCGTCGCTGGACGGTATGTTTGGTCAGCCAGGTCGGCAACTGGGTTGTGTAGGAGGCCAGGTGTGGGCGGCAGGGGCGGCCCCACAGAGGCTGACGATACAGCCGTAGTCGTTGTTGGCTGGTGCTGGGTACAGCCGAGGGAGCATCTCTGCCTTCGGCATCCTCCTGGTGCTGTGGCTCATCCTCGACGTCATCCGCCCAAGAATCAGATGCGGCAATTGGTAACTGTTGATTAGTGCTGTCAGTAGAGCGCTTGCGCGTATGTTCAGTAGCACAAGTGATGTTGTCAGACCGAGGCTCAGAAATTGTATCCGCCGTAGCATGGTGATGGGAAGGTTGAGTTGCGGTGGTAGAGTCCTGAGCGTCGTCCGACGCTGGATATTCGTCTGGGTCACACATCCGAAGCAGGCAATCATCGGACGGCGTATGGCGCCGTTTCTTGCGTTTTCGAGGGGACCGTTGTTTCCGGACATGTTGTTCGGTGTCAGAGTGCGACGACAATCATCTGATGCGGTCTCCATTGGTAGGAAGACAGAGGTCGGGACAATTTTAGTTTCTACTTCCATCTTCTCTTTAGGTCTTGAGGCAATGCCGAAGGCGTCGTAGAGTGGGATATGCTGTCCGCCACACTGTCATCGACCACTGACTGCTATATGGTGTTACGATCCTGGGCAGGAACAGCTGCTGCGGTTGCAGCCGCTGCATACGTGATGGGGCGTGAAGTAGGCGTCGCCGGGGATGGAACTTCACCAACCGGTGTCTGAGTCAGTCGGCTTTGAATGCAGGCCGATCGGACATGTCCTTCCTGGCCACAGCCGGCACAAGTACGCGGTTGTCCGTCGTACATGACAATGGCTCTGCAGCCTCCAATTACTAGATAGGATGGCACATGCTTCGTCAGTTCAATCTTAATTTGTCTCACTCCATTTAAGACGGGGTACGTCTCAAACCTTTGCCATTTTTCAGCCAAGTGGCTTAGCACGTTGCCGTACGGTTTGAAAGCTGTCAACAGAACATCTGGCGGGACTTCGAATGGCAGCTCGAAGACCCTTAGAGTGCGAAGGCCTAATCCAGCGAGGTCGATCGTGACAGTTCCTATGTGACCATCAGAATGCTTAAATTTAAGTCCATGAGCGTGTCGGCACACAACATCAGTGCACGCCTTTCCATTGACCATTTTTATGTAGATGACACTTTGTGTTATAGAAAAGTGGATCCCAATGATGTCTTGAGGTGCAATATGAAGTTCTTCTAGGATGAAACGTTTAACGTCAAGTGCTAGAGGTCTTGCGTAGTCCGCTGGAAATGTGATCTTAATTGTGGACTTGCGATACGAGTGCGCCATGGCACTACCGAGACACGGACGCGTGACACTCGCAGCAGCGGGAGGTAAACAGTAAACACTGGCGCGCGCGGTGCGCTAACAGGGGGACGCAGGCGCGACGACCTTGCCCCACCACTGCTAGCAGCGGACTGCCCCTAGACCACGGGTCACTTACAACACTTGTACTACAAGATAACAGCGGCCTACACAAGTTCTACAACATAGTTAACGGTGATTTGTTCCACAACCGCGTAGGGTATCCGTTCGGTCTATGGCGCCTTGTCACAGTCTGCGCGGCTTCCCCCGTCAGAGGTTAGAGTCCTCCGTCGGGCATGGTGCGTAGTCCATTGCGTAAGTTAGTTTAAGTTAGATTAAATAGTGTGTAGGCTTAGGGGCCGATGACCTAAGCAGTTTGGTCTAATAAGATCTTACCATAAATCCACAAAATTTTTGTTCCAGAGGAGGAATGAAAATATGCAGCGTTAATCTGTGCGTGTATTCCGGAAGATTAAGACAAGGGACAGACATGGTACTCACACTATTCTTAGGGTCTTAGGGTCGTTTTCTTGTGTTGAGGTGCATGAGTAAAATAGGAACCTGTTGTTATTTTACAGACATCACGAGGGAGGTGCAACAAGTTATAATATCATTCATCATATGTTGCAAGGCTAAACACAATAACAAGGACAGCAGGGAATTGCTGCATTCACTCATTCTGCACAACCGATTAGCATTTATGTGGACTAAAACCCAAGGCTAGAGAAGATAATAAATACAACGAGGCAATTTGGAAGATTTCACAAATTTGTGTGGAATTGTACCCTCTAAAGACTGATACTACGACTTCGATTTTACAGCGACTCCTCAATAATTCCACGCGCTGCTAAGCCTCGCACCGTTTTTGTGAACAAAGCTTTGAAAATCAGATGTTGTAATTGGAGGAAGCCCCTTGCACTTGCCAATATTAAACGAATATTACCGTCCTGGTAGCATACCGAGGTGCTGCTTATTTCATGAGATGAAGAAATTCATGAAGGCATTTTCTCGTATCAAGTTGATTACAAAGATGAGTTACGTACATAAATACAAGGAGATAATAAATAATTTACCACTTACATTAACTCACCTTATCCCAGTCAAGTTACAAGTTTATGAACAAAAAAGAAGAAGGGAAAGAAAGGGTCAATAAAATCCCAAGCGAACCAGTCGAACATCAGCAGTGAGAAGAAAAGGTTCGAACAGCACTGGTGAGCTTGACTGAAAAACCCAGGCAAAGTAAACTGCAATACGATAACAAGAGATTACACATTCAGAAATTTTCAATAGGAAAAAGAGGTACCGCGAGGACATACCCATGTTCCAAATTTTTGAGCAGGAAAACAAATAAATAGCAACTACTACACGTGGGACCATTCACCAGATTATGACTCCCACATTCTTGTTCGTATTTATTAGCATACCGGGAGACTAACCGCGTTAGAGGCCTGTACCCACATCAGGACATTAAGAATAATCATGAATAGTTGTATACAGCATGACGAACATTAACTACAATGAAATGATAAGATGTGTTTATGGGTTAAGTATAAGATGTTAAATAGAATATAATGGCCAATTCTATTTCCACGGAAACTTACTTGTTGTGTACATATAAATATACGTTTGTTTATGCGTAGTGGTTCTTTCCAGAATTAGGTAAGTACTTATGTAATATGTAAATATGATACATGTATTTGATGGTTTTCTTTGAATTTTTAATGCTCATCAGTATAAAGATTATCGTTTACTAACATCTGAAATATAATTTGTTGCCACGATAAATCTGAATGAAAAACATGTTCCACTTGAAACAAAGGTGTAAGCCATTGGAAGAATCTTTCTTCGATTGTGACTTTAATCTTCACTGGAATATTACCTTGTGCCCTTGCAACTGCCGTTTAATTCCTCTCAGGAGAGATGTACGAGGTTTTGTCCCACTTACCCATGGAGTTAGTCGTTCAGCTGGTACATGTGGTGCGCGGTTTGGTGATGTTGACGTGTTTATTGCTTTAATAACTTTTTTAATGATTCAGCCACATGCTCGCTTTATAAAATAATCTGGGTGTGAGTAGCTCAAACTGGAATCTGAGCTGTAGTCTATCCATTTCAGCAGTGGTACTCAAATAACAGTAATGAAATATGTCATACGGATCGTGTGACATAAGATCAACAAAGTCAGTAGGTTAGTTCGATGAAAGTAAACAAATTGCAACGAACTTCTTATGGAGGTATTGTGTGATTTGTTGGGGAGACTATGACAAGTAAGGTTAAAGTTAATTTAAAGTGTTGTGATTATGATTGTTAACTAGACATATGAATTGTAAGCTTCTGAAATCGATTGCGGTGAATCTTCATGTGAACTATCAGATTTCATTGTCACCAACGAAATACTGACTTTGATAACTGATTCGAGTCTCGTGATTTATGTGTGAGTGCCATGATCAAGGAGTGACAATTGAAAAGTACGCCATCAGTTCACACACACACACACACACACACACACACACACAGAGAGAGAGAGAGAGAGAGAGAGAGAGAGAGAGAGAGAGAGAAAGAGAGAGAGAGAGAGAGAGAGTATCACTAATCTGTGCTACTTGTGAGTCATTGTGAATTTATAAGTATCTAGTTCCTTCGAATCTGCTGAGCCAGGTCAGGAACAGAATTAATGGTTTACATTAACTATCGAGTTCTCTTCCAGAAATTTAGCCATGAACAAGCAAGTATTTATATGTGGCTTGATTGGTTTCATGCTTCCCGCTCCCATTGCTACAAGCATGCTACCTTGACCGTATGGTCCGCTTTTATTTGTGCTTTCCATGTTTTTGTATATTCTGTACTAATTATTAGCGCATAGTTACGGTATAACTTAAATGAATATTTCCTCTGTGATTGATGTTAAGTTGTGAGTTGTATCCTCAGACGCTGTTATATTTCTTCACCGTTTCTCCCGAGACCACATTCGTGTAGACCTGTTACTGGTTGCACCAGTGAGTTTTTCGTGTAGTCCAGTTTCGCCATGTTGAGGTATATGACAGATTAAACTGTCGAACGATAGGCTACACGACTTGTACCGACGAATTGGTAACCCCGACGTAATTACATGCATATATCACGTAATAAACGAATGCCCACGAAATAAATTTGCAAAATGAGTGATGGATGAGCTATGACTAATCCCTTCATGTCGTGACTGGCTATACGACTTCCACCTTTCTGGCCACACAGTCCAGGTATGTGGTTCGCGCAGGTGGAGGCCAGTTCTTCTCTATTCCGCAATTTCGGAGGACACCATGAACTAAACGCTGGTTTAAGTCAATAAGATTAGGAGTCCCCAGCAGAAGTACGAGATGCAGTTATATCATCGTCAGAGGCTTACTCCTACCACAGGCTCAGAGCAGAATTGATCTGGTGAGTGCCAAGATCGCCAGAAGAGCGAATCCTATAGGGTCTCCCCCAAGAACAAATCTGAGACCGAAAGCCTTCGCACCTACGAAGCAAAATGGACGCGGGAACAGTGGAAGATGACTTAGAATTGGATCGTCCGGTGCAATACTGACACCATCGACAGCATATACAAAGTGAGGCAAAATATCAAGCGATTTCAAAAAGCGAACGAATGAAGCTGCGACCGAGAGAAGTGGAATGAGACAGCGTCAGTTACGTTTGGCGCGAAACATCTCTTGGACATAATGGAGCGCTGGACCACACAGCATCGTGCGTATGCTGTCAAAGCATTTTATCAAACGGTAGTTCGTACCAGCTAGCACATCGATCATTCCTCAACCACTTCAACATTATTTGAAATCGGCGGGTGCTATCTGCCAGTGCGATTAAAAAGTTTGTTGAGAATCGTGATCAGACGGAGTCAACGACTAGGAAGGAAACTGCGAGACCAACCACCTGAAAATATCGAACGTGTAAGAGTTGCCATTGAGAGAAGCCCTTCTCGCTAGCTCGCCGGCACAGCGCTACACTTGGGATTGGAAACACAAGGGTAAGAAGAACTTTACACCCAGATTTGCACTTTCGCCCATACGAAATCCAAATGCTTCAGGTCCGTAAGGAAACAGATCTCATGAGTGGAAGCTGGTCCTGCTTAGAATTTTTTTGATATGATGAATCAAGACGACGACATTGTAAACCGTTTGTGGATGAGTGATGAAGCTCATTTCCATATCTCCGGGTATGTGAATAAGCAGAAATTTCGATTTAGGAGTGATGTTAATCCTTCAGAGCTGCATCTGTAGCCACTGCACTCCATAAAAGTTACTGTGTGGTGCGCAATATCTTCATAAGGGATCATAGGCCATATTTTTTTGAAGACGGCCTTGGCAGTGCTGTAAAGTAACTTCGCAGAGATACGCAGTCGTGTTGTGAAGCATCTTGACTCCACAATTAGCACACTAGGAAGTGAACGATGTACAGGACGGAGCAACCTCCTACATTGCTCGAGTGAGTATGAAAATTGTCAATATTTTGTTTCCAAATCAAGTGGTCTTCGAAATGGGGATGTTGGATGGAATCTCGTTCACTGAACCTCACAACAAGTGATTTTATTTTGGTGTAATTATCTGAAAAGCCAATTTTACCAAGACAGCCCCCTCGAACAATTGAAGCCCTGAAAGAGCGCATCCGACAGTAAGTTGTTCAAATCAAAAACCGTGTAACACTGTACTGAAATGGCAATATCATAATCGTATCCACGCTCTGTTGCCACATTACAATTACAAAAAATGCTTTTTCATTTATTTTAAAATTACGGAATTTATAGAAATTAACGAAGTGTTTTTACTTAACAACCTTTTAAAAATCGTTCTTTATTATGTTTATTGAAGAACTTCGGCTGAATAATCGTTTCCGTCGGCTCATTCTTTCCGGAAATGTATAACGGCATTAGCAATGGATGGCTGAAGTGGCATCACCTGGGATGAGTACCTTTTGGTAAATCTCACAACGACTCAGTTGCAACTACATTCCACTAGAATCCACTCAGTTGCCTTGTACGGTGCAAGATGTTGCTTCACACAAAATAAGTGCATCATCGTGTGACCAACGATACTGAACTGCACCAGTTGTTGAGAAGATGCGGGAAATCCGTGTACAGTGGCATTGAGAGGTGCTTCAAAAACATCAAGAAACAATAGCATACGCGTATATTGGTTGAAAATGGACACTTTGGCTCTCTATCACACACATAAACTACAATATAGAGTAAATGCCCACTCTGATCAACTAGAGGATCACGCGAAGTTGGGACAAAGAGCCAAGAGGTGGACCCCGCTATATCACGTGACGAACGCTGAGAAACAACAATTAATAGTCTCCAGTTGTAAAGAGGAAGCGCACAGAGTTTATTGCCTTCTTCGATTGGCGTCATGATAGGATGAAGAAGAACTCGCATCCCAGTAAATGGGTTATTGTTGTGAGAAGTACTATGCGATGTTCGTTACGTCACGTTCAAACATGGCGTGTGTTCCAGTCGTTAGCCAGCAAGCATCCCATATTTTCTCACGCCCAAAAGAGGAATGCAGCAACTTTTCAGAAACAAACGAATTATTACTTGAGATATGTGCTATATAATAAACGCACCTGTAGCCACTTGAAGGTTAGTTACCAAGGAAGAAAGACCTGTTGACAACTATGTCATTAGAGATGAATCACAAGCACGGATTAAGGAAGGATGGGGAACAGAGCTACGTGATTTAAGGAGATTACGGAAAACCTTAGTAATTTGTGGAAGAAATTTCTGAGAATGTGCGTTTAGAACACAGCATTGTGTGGTAGTGCAACATGGAACGTGGGAATATAGGAAAACAAGAGAATATAAGCGTTTGAGATGAAGCACTACTGAAATTTTTTTAAAATTTGGTGGTTTGAGGTTCAGCACAGAGTCGAAAAGGAAAGGAATATGTAGAAAACACTGACATAAAGTAGGAACAGGATTATACAACATATGTTAACACATCATGGAATAACGACCATGGTACTAGAGAGAGCTGTGGATGGTAGAAACTGTTGAGGAAGACAGAGACTAGAATAAATCTCGCCAATAATTGAGGACGTACGTTGCAGGTGCTGCTCTGAGATGAAACGGTTTACAGAAGAGAGAAATTCGTGGTGGGCGGCAACAAATCAGTCAGAAGACTGATGACTCAAAGCAATGGTAAAGTTCGCAGACGACAAGATGCCTTACATACAGACAACCAGGGTATGCTAGGCCACTTTCACGTTGAAGGCGGTTATTGACCTTCAAGGACATCAAATGATCCTGATGATCACGGTTGCCCAATTCGATGACCTTAAACTCGTTATGTCAGCAGTCAGTCCTTCAGTTATTCAATCAAAAAATATTGGTCAATGGAAAGCACCTTCCCCTCCTCACTCACCTTTCCCCCTGCACTATCCCAATCCCTAACTGACCACAGCATGTTATTAAAAAGTAAAATAGCCCAATTATGCTAGCCAGAAATTAAAAATAACACTCTCGCCCTCCCCTCTGCACCTCCATGTCACCAACCAATCACAGTGTCGTATTAAAATAAAACATCCAATGTCCAAGATGGTGGACCGAAGCCATTTGTGCCTTATACCCCCACGTCCTCTTCTCCATCTCCATAGCGTAGTATCAGAAACAGGCCAGTTGTACGGACCGTAAATTAAAAACCGTCTTCTCATCCCAGTAATGAAAAAATTATAGTGCAGTGTTAAAAAGCCAATATTTCGACACTTACTAAAATGTAGCAGTGGGAAGTTTGAAACCTCAACGATACAATACGAAGTATTAAAATGATCCTAAAAGTGCTATGTTGATACATTGTTTCTGGCATACAACTCAGGTCACCCGCCTTCCATCTCTCTCTCTCTCTCTCTCTCTCTCTCTCCTCTCTCTCTCTCTCTCTCTCTCTCTCATTGTCTCCAGCCATCACCTTGACTGAAACAGACCAACTGCATGGAGCATCCCACTCACCATCTCCGCTTTCCATCCAACCAGAGTGTAGTATTAGAAAATTGTGCCTGATGTGCAGAAAAAGTTGCTTGATGTCCACTTTATAGTCAAAGATACATTTATCATTTCTGTGAAGTTACGTACTTCTGGCTTAGTATTAAAATGAAGTCAAGATCAATCTTGTGCATTAATTGCCTGTTGTTGCTCTGATATTCCGTCCGAAGACTTGTTTGATGTAGCTTTCCATGCTACTCTATCCTGTACAGACCTCTTCGTCTCTGAATAGCTACTGCAATCTCCATCTATTTGAATCTGCTTACTGTACTCATCTGCTGGCTTGTGTCTCGATTTCACATTCCCCCTCCAACTCTTCCGTCCAGTACTTAATTGGTCATCTCTTAATGCCTTAAGGTGTTCCCCTCTGAAACTTTCAGGAACATCTGATTCTTACCACTTTTCCACGTACCATCTCCATTTCCTAACTGTTTGCTATTTCTTCAGTTTTAATCTACAGTTCACATCCACTACATTGTGATCAGAGGCCACATTTGTCAATGGAAATATCTGAAAGTTTAAAATCTGGATTCGGTATCTTTGACTTACTTTTATATGATATATATGATATATATATTCCAGTGACTCCAAGTCTCTTCAACGTATACAACCTTATTTCAGAATTCCGAAAGAAAGTATTATCGATGAATTAATTATGCTGTGTGCAAAATTATACCAGTTGACTTTCTCTTTCATTCCTATCCCCCAACCCAAGTTTATCTACTAATTTTTCTTTCCTTCCTTTTTATCCTATCTAAATCCAGTCTTTCATCGCTATTAAATTTTCATCTCCACTGTCTATTTGAATAACTTCTTTCATCTCAACTTTCATTTATTATTTCTTCATCATCTGCTTATTTAGTTGGCATATGACTTTGTAGTACTGTGGTGGGTGTGGGTTTTGTGTCGTCTTGGCTTCGATAATATGTTGTCTATGCTGTTCATAGCAGCTTACAGGTATTTCAGTTTTATTATTTATAATTAAAGCTACTTCTACATTACGCCTGCTTGATTTGGTGTTTATCTACTGGTCTTCATTTCACTGGAAGTTCTGTTCCTCCTGCAACCGAACGTCACTATTTACTATGACATATAGCTTTAACATATGATTTTTCTATCATACTTGCCCCATTAAGGTATCTAATCTTCCATAGTCCGATTCGTAGAACGCCAGTTTTGTTTTTGCTGTTGACGACGTCGTCCCGAGTAGTCCCCTTTTGGGAATGGAATGTTGGAATGTTTTACCTCCGCGATATTTTATCAAAGAGGATGCCGTCTTCACTTAAGCATACAGTGGAGATGCATAGCCGCAAGAAAAACTACATCTGTAGTTTCACCTTGTTTTCATGACTTCGCAGTATCAGAACAGCAGGGCTCCACAAGAAAACCTACATCTGTAGTTTCACCTTGTTTTCATCACTTCGCAGTATCAGAACAGTAGGGCTGTTGTAGTTGATGTTAAAAGTCCAGGTAAGTCAAACATTCAGACTGCTGCCCTGCAACTACCTCTTCAGGAATCACACTTTAGTCCGTCCTCTCAACAAATACCTCTCCATCGTGGTTGCAGGTTGCACCTAATGTGAATCGCTTGAGGCACGCAAGCCTACTCTCCCCCCCCCCCCCCCCTCCCAACGTCAAGATAATATGGTTCACTGTGTATACACACACAAATCTGGTCTAATATTAAGATGAATATGGGCCTAAGCTATGCATTACATAAGTACAAATGGTATCTGTCTACTAAGCTCCTTAAACACATCTTTCATAAAGTAATCAGTTCTTTGTGGTACGTCTGATAGGAGGCGATTTAATTACCTACAGATACATACCTCAGTCATAACATTAAGATGATTGCAATGTCAAAGACTGCATTGTATATATAAAATGGCACACACACACACACACACAATATTTCCGTATTTTACAAGACAAATTCCGGGCTCCTTACAAACATGTGATCTCTCTAAATTGTGTATGTCAGATACTACATACTTTAACACCTCTCACATTCAAAGCAATCGTTTCTCTCCGTGGTGATCTCATTCATACAAAGAAATCATTCTCTCTCTCTCTCCCTCCCTCCCTCCCTTCTTCTCTCTCTCTCTCTCTCTCTCTCTCTCTCTCTCTCTCTCTCACACACACACACACACACACACACACACACATATATATATATATACCGACCATCGACCTCTCTGTTTGGTCTCCTCCACCAAATCAACCGTCATACACGCATGATGTTGGCTACCATTTTCGCCCCCTGCCCTCCTTTTGGACGGGCACTATTTCCCCTTTTGGTAATCACCTGCACCATTCCTGTGGTCATCCTTCCCTGTAGGTGGCCAACATTCAACATAGGTTTCCATAGAGTAACCGCTAGCTCCAAACTCTTACCTCCTAATAGCTACTGACAGATGCATAACGCCTACGGTTAAGGCATTATGTCTAACGGCTAACACCTAATGGGTAACACTTGATGGTTGACACTTAACGCATATTGTCTCCAGGTAACAACAACATCATATTACAGCTTCCACCAGTTGTTACAAGATCCGCTGACGTCTAATGCCTCACGCCATAAGGAGTTGTATAAACTCAGACGTTTCCTCGAAATCAGTTCACTTACCATTGAGCACTACATTTGTCAATAAGTCTCTCAGATCGACTGAAGAGTTGGCTCAAGAGCAAGTGTTTAAACTCACGGAAATATCCGCAGGAAACTGACATTGCTTCAAAAAAAGATATACTGAAGCTCTTCACTCTGTATTGGAAGCAAACCACACTGTGAGGCTCCTGCACCTATTGTACCTACTGCCATTGATGTTGGATGCTTTCGCACTTACAAACTGTAACAATGATGAGAAACTCTGCTGTTCTATGGCTCTCATTTGTGTCCTACGGGATAAGTGAAAGAAAGAAGGATAATGCAGAAGCGTCGGTAGAACGAGAGTAGTAATACACTTCCTGAAGATCCTCTCATTAATCTAACTCTGACATTTGTCTTTCTGACAGTTAGTTATGAGTGGACCCTTCGTTTTAAATCACTCGGAACGCATTTGACTGTTACCAGTGAGTTTTTGCAATACGTTTAAACGAGCAACAGTGGAACTTCCTGCAATGAATTGAATTCATTTAGCCTCAGGTCAACGGCCGATGGCTTCACATCATGTCTTTCTGTATTTAACTACGATTTTCGACCCTTGTAGCTTCTGAGTATACATAAGTATCATTAGGGACAAGCTTCTGTAGCTTGTGTGTGTGTGTGTGTGTGTGTGTGTGTGTGTGTGTGTGTGTGTGTGTGTCAGGAACTCTTCAAAGCGATTACAAACCTCGTCTGGTAGTCCAAATACTCGTATTTTGTTCATTAGGCAAAATCCTGGAACTGTAACGAACAATTCCAGAAGTAAGCAAACACAGCCTCACTGGGGCGCAGGCATCAATGCCCTCTGGGTTTTATGGACGAGCAGAGTGATATCGATTTCACAAGATCGTTGTTTTGGTAAATTCAAGTTGATTATTCCAGAAATATTCGAAGATTAAACGTGTTCAAATATTAGATCTGTTCGCCTTCTCTAGGGCGATTTTAATTGAATTTCTGTCCACTCACAAAACGATATGTGCCTTTTGGTAGTCAGCGGAACAACTGAGAAGGAGATTCACAATACGATTTTCCTCACAGAAATAACTGCGAAAAACGGGTATTATTACGGAGCAATCTCTCCGGAAACATCCGTTTCGGTGTCAGAGAATAAGTTAGCGTATGTGGAGGGGCCTGCTCGTCCCGTTTACGTATGAGGTCGAGAATATTGGCACTGATCGAATATTATTTATCCAACAAAGCATAATTACTACAGTCATATGCTACGTGCAATGTCATGATCCGTGAACAAGAAAAAAACTGTGTAGCAAGCTACGGCAAGCGCCTTTTCGTGGCATTGTACGCTTACTGATAATAGGTTCGGAAATAGAGCGGCAAATTATTCTTCAAAGATTAGTTTCACAGTGCTCAGGTCTGTCATAACAAATGGAAGTGTAAGACGGCAGGTGGCTTGGGCCAGATGCAAGGCTTTGCAAGACTGGAACACGCGATCTAGTATAAACAACACCAAAAACCACCTCTCCTAATAATATTTATATCTATAAACACAATAACTCTAATAAATCCTACAATCCACTCCATTCAACATTCCCACTCCACCATCCTACAACCCCATACCATATAACATTCCCTACATTATCCACATATCACGGCACAAAAATGTATAAACACCATTAGTGTGTTTTGCTGAAGACAAGAACCACCTTGAAAGACAAGTCGAAGCATGGAAAAACCATCTTGAACAATCCATACTACTTCACAATATCAAGAACACTGAATACCGGTCTACAGGTGGACATATAAAATAAATTCAAAAAGTTTGCATTTGACGGCGATGCTGCAGCCTGTGTGCTACATAGCACGACTCCGATGCTGGTAATAAGCTCCAACATGTAACATTGGATTAGTGTACCACTCGTGTCCTTCCAACAAATGCAGAGACATTAACTATGCCTAAGGTACTACCAAATGCGTGGAAGCGTAGTGTTTTCCTTTTCTTAGCTGCCAATGGTCAAGCACCGGTAGACATCCATCGAGAATGTTTTTGGAGCAAAGTGTCTGTAAAGCATCACCGTTTACAATGGTGCGACAAGGGCTGCTGCTGCTCCATGATGACGCACATACCCATATCTCAAATGTCGTCACACCTAAGTTTCACAAACTTAAGTGGGAGACATAAGAGCACGTACCGTAGAGTCATGATCTCTCCATGCGCGATCATCTTGCCTTTAGTCCCTTCAAAAAGGCATTGAAGGGTCGACGATTCCTGTCGGACAGTTTTGCGCAACGGTCAGTTACGAACTTGTTCACGCAGCAGGGCATAGTATTTACCAAACAAGTATATTTAACGCTGCATCGGTTTGATGAGTCTCTCATTGCTCACATCTATTTTGTCTGATTGCCATACCCATTCTCGACTGTACGGCTATAGAACGTAGTTTTTTGGTCACCTTTTGTAACACTGACGCTACCGACAATATATGTATCTGACAGACATGAATATCTTCAAGTACATTGGCTGAATATTCCTTTCCGACGGCTCACTCGTTCTTTAAATCACACATTGTTTTGGGAGTGAATGGCTAAAGTGACGGACAATGACTTGCTTTAGTTGTGGTAATATCCCACATGGAGCCATGTGGCAACTTTATCACACTATGGTCCACTCCGTTGCCATATATTGTGCAGAATGTTGGTCCACAACAAAGGAAGAGGAGGAATGAATTTCTGTAATGGAAAGCAAAGTGAAGACATTGCGGCCGTCAGTTCATTATAATATGAATAGCATGACATTCGCAGGTGGTATTGAATGGCATCAGTTATTGAGAAGATAAAGGAAATGTGTGTACAGTGGCTTGGACAAGTACTTCGAGCATATCAGGAATCAGTAGTAATACGCTGATATTCGTTAAATGTCTCTGGTCGTATGATGGTTTGAGGAATATCTATGAAGATATAGACGTAAACGTCGAATTATGTGACAGTGGGAACGTTGGTCCTTACCAATATCATAGCACTGAAGATGGAATACGTCTGTATTCTGACCAATTAGAAGATCATGCGGAGACAAAGAGCAAAAAGGTAGACGCAGTTACATTACGTGACAAACGCTGGGGATGAACAACATACACACTATGTGATCAAAACTATCTGAAATCCCTCAAAAATTAATGTTTTTCATATTAGGTGCATTGTGATGCCACCTACTGCCAGGTACTCCATATCAGCCACCTCAGTAGTCATTAGACATCGTGAGAGAGCAGAATGGGGCGCGAAACTCACGGACTTAGAACGTCGTCAGGTGACTGGGTATCACTTGCATCATACGTCTCTAAGCGAGATTTCCACACTCCTAAACTTCCCAGATCCACTGTATCCGATGTGATAGTAAAGTGGAAACGTGAAGGGTTACATACAGCCCGAAAGCGAACAGGCTGACCTCATCTGTTGACTGACAGAGATCGCCGACAGTTGAAGGGAGGTCAATGTGTAGTAGGCAGACATCCAGACCATCACAAAGGAATTCCAAACATCAGCATCCACTGCAGGAACTATGAAAATAAGGCGGGAGGTGAGAAAACTTGCATTTCATGGTCGAGCGGCTGCTCATAAGCCACACATCACGCCGGTAAATGCAAAATGACGCCTCGTTTGGTGTAAGGAGTGGAAACGATGGACGATTCAACAGTGGAGTGACGCATCACGGTACATAATGTGGCGATCCGATGGCAGGGTGTGGGTATGGCTAGTGCCCGGTGAACGTTATCTGCCAGCGAGTGTAGTGCCAAGAGTAGAATTCGGTGGCGGTGGTGTTATGGTATGGTCGTGTTTCCTATGGAAGAGGCTTGTACCCCTTGATTTTTAAGCACCTTCCTACTGTTGAAGAGAAATCAGGGGATGGCGATTGCATCTTTCAGTACGATCGAGCATCTGTTCATTGCGCACGGCCTGTGACGGAGTGGGTACACGACAATAACATCTCTGTAATGGAGTGGCCTGCATAGAGTTCTGACCTAAATCCTATAGAACCGCTAAGGGATGGTTCGGAATGACGACTTCGTGCCAGGCCTCACCGACCGACATCGATACCTCTCTTCAGTGCACCACTCCGTGAAGAATGGAGTGCCATTCCCCAAGAAACCTTCCACCACCTGATTGAAGGTATGCCTGCGAGAATGGAAGCTGTCATCAGGATGGGCCCACAGCGTACTGAATTCCAGCAATACCGATGGAGGGCGCTTTGAGCCAGTTGTCCGGATACTTTTGATCACATAGTGTAGTTCCCAATTGCAAAGTGGAAGGGCGCAGAGGTTCATGGCCTTCTTCGCGTGCCGTCATGATAGGAAGAAGAAGAACTCGTGTACCAGTAAATGGGCTATTGTTGTAGTAAGTACTATAGGAAGTTAACATCATCATTTTCAGATACAGCGTCTGTGCTTCGCGGTAGCCAATAGACACCTCAGAGTTTCTCACGGTCAAAGTAGGAATTAAGTAACCTTACAGGCATAAGCGATTTGTTGCTTGTGACAAGTACCATACAACAAGCACATTTGTAGCCACGTGAAGATTAGCTAGCAAGGGAAACTAATACAGAACGTCCTGTCAACAACGAAGGCAGAGACGGATCGCAAACTCGGAAATAAAGGGAAAGAAGTGGGCCAAGCACTGTCAAAGAAGCCGTGTTAAGCGACTTGGGGAAATTACGGAAAATTTATGTAGTAGATGTTCTGAGACAGCAAGAATCCTTACAGAAACACAAACAGGGAGTTGTATCCCACTGTAACCTTCACGGTTATCACGTATATCTGATGGTCATGGGTGACATATTGGTGACTTTCAAGTCATAATGGGAACAGCCAGTCAGTCAGTCAGTCAATTTATCAAGATTTGAAAATAAAAAACACCTTCACACTCCCGACACACCATTTCTCCTCCATTTACCTTATCTCCAACGAATGAAACCGTGGTACTCGAAAACAGTCCAAGTGTCCTAGCGGGAAATTTAAGAAAAAAGACGACAATCTCGTCACCTCCAACCTGTCTCCAAACAATCATAGTGCTGCATTAAAATGATGGTAGAAACAAGGCAACTGTGCCTTCTACTCCCCACGCCCATTTCTCTATCCCTTACGAGTCTGGGTGTAGTATTTGAAAATAGACCGACTGTATAAATGGGAAATTAAAAACCTTCTCGCCACCCATATTTTCACCCAATCATAATGCAGTGTTAGAAAATTCAAGAAGGCGGTAATAACCCAACTGTGTCAAGGGTAAATTTAAAGCCTGATGGAACCAGTGCGTCGCATTAAAGTGATTGGTAACAATGTTGTCCGACATACACATCAAGACCCACCCCCGTTCCTCATCTCTCCCCTATTATGTCCAGGCAATGAAGATGATGGAATGATGGAAACACACCACCTGCTTGTCTGCTTTACGTATACCCTGTCATCCTTCTCTTTCCAGTCAATCAGAGCGTAGTATTAGGAAATTTCGCCAGTTATACGGTACAGTAAAAATTCGCATAATCCTGTTTATATTCGAGGATGTATCCATCATTTCTGTGGGAGTCACATACTTGCCGGCTTAATGTAATGCCAAGATCAAAGTTATGCACTAATTTCCTACAGATACGTAAGTCTGGAGTAATGTTAATATGACTCCAATGTCAAACAAATGCATTGTATACATAAACTGACACACACACACACACACACACACACACACACACAAGCACGAACACATATTTCAGTATTTCATACATCAAATTCCGTACTCCTTACAAACGTGTGATCTCTCTGTATTTTATATGTTTAATATTATACTCCTTCAAGGCTTCCCTCACTCAAAATAATCATTTCTCTTTCTAGTGACCTCTCCCATAAAAAGAAATCATTCCTCCTCTCTCACACATGGTGGCAACGATTGCCAATTTTTGGGTGTGTCCAACTTTCCCTTTGGTTAGTCATCACATTTGAGTGAACACAATTGCCTCTGGGTGCCCGCAATTCACCCAAAGGTTTACACACCCAGTAACGCCTCTGGTGAACTGGAATGTGTTTGTGGGGACAGGAGTGGAGAAGGAGTTAAGGGAGAATATTGGCTTCGTAGAATAAATGGAAGACGATAAATACAGATCGAGTTGTGTAAAACGTTTCAACCAGCAATAGGAATACTCCCTTCAAAAACCACGAAAGTGTGAGGTATACTTTTAATAGCCCAGGGAATAAGAAAAAGTTCCAGTTAGATTTCATAGTCAGACAGAGATTTAGAAATCGGTATATAAGGCGTGACCAGGAGCAGATATAAACTCAAATCACAATTTATTAATGTGTAGAGAAATTCGAAGTTTATGAGCTTAGTAAGGAAGAATCTGTGTGGAAAGAAATGGGTTATGGAAGTACGTACTAAGAAATGAAAAGAAACGCCTGAAGTTCTCTGAGGCTGTACATACTCCGATAATGAATAGCTTAAAAGCAGTTTACTTTAAGAAGAATTGACATATCTAAAACGGGCTATCAGAGAAGTTGGTTTTCTTTGCAACTTTTGGTACAAGTGGGAAGGTAACTGCGTATAAAAAATGGGTAACAGAATATATGTAAGTAGTTCAGCTGATCGGCGAGAGACAGAAACACAAAAATTTTCTACGAAAATCAGGAATACAGAAACACAAGTCAGTCTGGGATCAAATATATAGGAAATACAGTGCAGCTAATACGGGGTTGCTCCGTGAAACGTGTGAAGAAATAGATAAGGAAATGATCGACGGAAGGACTGACTCAGTATACAGAAAAGTCAAAGCAACCCTGGGCGAAATTAAAACCAAACTTTCTAACATTAAGAGTTCTCTAGGAATTCCGCTGTTAAAGTCAGAGAAGACAATAGATACGTGGAAAGAGTACGTAGAGAGTCTGTATGAGGAAAAGGACTTGTCTGATGAGGTGGTAGAAGAAGAGACAGTGTTAGAATCAGATCTGAAAAGAGCTTTGAAAGACCTAAGATCAAGTGCGGTAGAAGGGATGGATAACATTCAATCGCAATTTCTAAAATCATGGGAGAAGTGGCAACAAAACGACTACTCATGTTGGTGTGTAGCATGTATGAGATTGACGATACACTGTCGGCGAATGTATGTTCCTAGAATACTCGACTCATACGTTGCTTCATATATCTTTCTAAAAGACATCGCTACTAAAATGGGTGACATTTCCACTTACACGACGGATGCCATGGAGCAGTTACTTACCTAGTAAAACTTGAACCAGAAGAAGACATTGAGTACAGAAACTCTTCTTTATTACGATATTTCAGATGGAGAGAAAATGGGATGAAACGAGAGACGAGAGACTTCCAGCAACGACTCAGCTTATCGACTCCAGAATGTGACCCTGCTATTAGTGTGGCGGCTCAAGATTCTCTTTGGCAAAGGAGGGAGTAAACGCAGCATGGATAGTGAGCTCGTCGCGAGGGGGCATTATGCCCATGTGCGGCGGTGACGGAGGTGCGACCAGGGAGCGCCGTGAGCAAACAGCCGCACGCAGTTAACGAGTGACGCCCGGCTAGTGGCAAGGCGTTCCTCTCGCTCGCTCGCTCTTGCTACCGTGTACGAAGGACTGGGTGCTGCCGGGAGCTACGCATCTCACATTCCGATAAGGCTTGATTTCAAATGACGGCAACATGGGAACGTTGTCGTCAGTTTTGGTTAAGTGTGACTGCAAATGAATAAATAACTTCCAAATATCGCTGGAGTCGAATTTCCTTGCTAGTCTGCAGTACGCAGTAGTACTTTCTATTTATTATGAAGGCTATTTGGTGTGGTTTTCACGTTACTGCTGAGGGTCAACAGTGTAGTATGGATGGGCCGTTTTCGCGACATTGTTGCACAGACATATACTTTCTTGACAGTGCTGTCTTTTGTTTAACGTGGTTCCCAGTCTTTTAGACTGCAGACAACATAGTTAAGTGTATTTTTAGTGTTTAGTGTAAGTTAAGCGGTTTCTTTACAGGACTAAATATGAAGACGCTACTTTGCTGAGCCTTGCCTTTTAGATTTAGCATCAAGTTCGTGTAATTTTTTTTTTTATGATTTCTTATCTTGCAACTGTTTGTATTGTAAGTAATGTTTAAATTATAATGATTTACTAACGCGTTTGAGGGTTCCAACTCTTAATCGTCTTTAAGTATTTAGACCACTGTTCGAGCTCGCAAAAGGTGGTGGAATATACAGGGATAGAACCAAAATATAGAAACACCATGAGAAATGCGTACTCGAACAGAAATGCAGGTGCTACCCAAGCCTGTAGTTTGCGCTGTTGTATCTGATCACTACCTACGCAATGTCTTCAACGCGTTGAAACTGTCATTGATGGCCGTAACATTGACCTGGAAAGTGGTGAGTGCATTATGTCGGACATAAGTGAATGCAGACGCGGGCAAATAGTTGCCCTTAGTATAATTGGTACTTCCGTAAGCTTGGTACCCAAATCGTTGAATGTTTCAAAACGCTTCGTATGGGAAATTAATACCATATCTGGGAAACCGGAAAAACATCGTCTCCTACGTCACACCGCAGACGAAGCTGTGTGCTGAGTAATCGTGATGGACGGTCTTAATTCTCACAAAAGGTAAGAGGACAAAACCTGCGAAACTAGGTGAATGTAGCACTAGCAATACCTGTTAGCAGCAAAACAACAAGAAGGAAGCTCCATACGCAGGGGACTACAGGGCGAGCTGGAATTCTGTAGCCACTCACAAGTCACGTTAAATCCCTTAATAGGAAAACGTGGAGGCGCACCCATGGAATCTAGAATGTTGAGCGATGGAAGAATATCATTTTGTCAGATGAGTCTTGTTTCACACTGTGCCGAATTTAAGTCCCTAGCGCGAAACAGGGAGGGGGGTGGGAGGAGGCAGTGGCGTATGTTAGGTGACGATTTGGACAGTCATATCGTGATATTCTATGGGTCCAGTCGTTACTCTCCAATGTCGTATTCCTGCCAAAGATTATGTGACCATTTTGACTGATCAGGTACTCCCCATTTTAAAAGTTTGTGGGCCTGTTGCGATGGGTGTTCCAAGGCGATAAGACCACTTCTCACGTTGATCGCACTTTCCAGTGCTTTTTTCATGAGCAAGAGGATGATCCTCTGCATCCTCCCTAGCTACCAAGGTTGTAGGTATAGTATATTTTGGAGATAAGGTGCTTGATCGCTGCCATAATTCTCCTTACGTGAACTTGACACGATGTTGCAGGACGAATGGTATAGAATTCCCTTGAAAACCATACAACATCCTCATTTATCCATTCCTTCATTGAAAGTTGAAGGACCGGTTGTAATGTTTCCACTTTTGTTCGCCCCCGTCACCCCTCCCCTTCCCCGAACCCCTTTCGCCCCTATACATGTAAAGGCTATTCATGTTTGTTCTGTACTTAATGTTCCTAATGAATTGTGCTTTCTAATAATTCAGCAGTAGTTGCCACAGATTTGTGAGTTTGCTCACTTAAAATGTAGAGTTCGAATATCGGTCCGGCACGCAGTTTTAATCTGCCAGGAAGTTTCATATCATCGCACACTCCGCTGCAGAGTGAAAATTTCATTGTGCAAGCTCTCATTTTCTTTGACAATTGTAGACTTGCTTCTGCAGCGAAGAGTATTATTCTGACCTTTTTACTAATTTCTTTTCTTTGTTGCTTATCCACGTTAAAAAGCAGTATGTTCAGTTTCTCATGCCCATGCTCTTTACCGACTCAATAGAAACCGCTGCAACGAAGACAAAAACCTAATTCATTTGTACCGGAATAAACATACCTATTCCGAATGAGATTTTCAAACTGAAGTGGAGTGTGCGCTGATATGAAACTTCCTGGCACATTAAAACTGTGTGCCGGACCGAGACTCGAACTCGGGACCTTTGCAAGGAGGTAGGAGACGAGGTACTGGAAGAAGTAAAGCTGTTTGGATGGGGTGTAAGTCGTTCTTGGGTAGCTCAGTTGGTACAACACTTGCCCGCGGAAGGCAAAGGTCCCGAGTTCGAGTCTCCGTCCGGCACACAGATTTAATCTGCCAGGAAGTTTCAGTCATACCAATTTCCCAATAGACTAACGTACCCATTAACGTATTACACACTAAAGAGCCAAAGAAACTGGCACAGCTGCCTAATATCGTGTCGGGCCTCAGAGAGCACATAGAAGAACCGCAACACGACGTTTTCTGGACTCGACTAATGTCTGAAGTTGTGCTAGAGGGAACTCACACCATGATTCCTGCAAGGCTGTCCACAAATCCCTAAGAGCAGGACAGGGTGGAGATCTTGTCTGAACAGCTTGTTGCAAGACATCCCAGATGCTCTCAATAAAGTTCATGTCTGGGGGGGGGGGGGGGGGGGGTTGGTGGCCAGCGGAAGTGTTTAAACTCAGAAGAGTGTTCCTGGAGCCACTCTGTAGCAATTCAGTACCTGTGGGGTGTCACAGTGTTTTACTGGAGCTTCCCAAGTCCGTCAGAATGCACAGTTGACGTGAATGGATGCAGGTGATTAGACAGGATCCTTACGTATGTGTCACCTGTCAGAGTCGTATCTACACATACCAAGGGTCCCATAACACTCCAACTGAACATTTGCCACATCATTACACAGCCTCCACCAACTTCAATAGTCCCCTGCTGACATGGAGGGTCCATGGATTAACGAGGTTATCTCCATATCCGTACACGTCAGTTTCAAACGAGACTCGTCCGACCGGGCAACATCTTTCCAGTCATCAAAAGACCAATGTCGGTGTTGACGGCCCCAGGCGAGGCATCAAGCTTTGTGCCATGCAGTCATCAAAGGTACACAAGTGAGCCTACACCTCCGAAAGCCCATAATGATGATGTTTCGTAGAATGGTTCGCCTGTTGACTCTTTTTGTTGCTCAGCATTGAAATGTCAAGAAATTTGCTCAAGGGCAGCATTTTTGTAGGTTGGAAGATTGTCTTCAGGCGTCGTTGTTACCGTTATTGTAGGATCTTTTTCCGGTCGCTCGATGGTGAAAGTTTTATGTTTTGCCGGATTACACTCCTGGAAATTGAAATAAGAACACCGTGAATTCTATGTCCCAGGAAGGGGAAACTATATTGACACACTCCTGGGGTCAGATACATCACATGATCACACTGACAGAACCACAGGCACATAGACACAGGCAACAGAGCATGCACAATGTCGGCACTAGTACAGTGTATATCCACCTTTCGCAGCAATGCAGGCTGCTATTCTTCCATGGAGACGATCGTAGAGATGCTGCATGTAGTCCTGTGGAACGGCTTGCCATGCCATTTCCACCTGGCGCCTCAGCTGGACCAGCGTTCGTGCAGGACGTGCAGACCGCGTGAGACGACGCTTCATCCAGTACCAAACATGCTCAATGGGGGACAGATCCGGAGATCTTGCTGGCCAGGGTAGTTGACTTACACCTTCTAGAGCACGTTGGGAAGCAAGGGATACATGCGGACGTGCATTGTCCTGTTGGAACTGCAAGTTCCCTTGCCGGTCTAGGAATGGTAGAACGATGGGTTCGATTACGGTTTGGATGTACTGTGCACTATTCAGTGTCCCCTCGACGGTCACCAGAGGTGTACGGCCTGTGTAGGAGGTCGTTCCCCAACCCCTGATGCCAGGTGTTGGCCCTGTGTGCCTTTGTCGTATGCAGTCCTGATTGTGGCGCCCACCTGCACGGCGCCAAACACGCATACGACCATCATTGGCACCAAGGCAAGAGCGACTCTCATCGCTGAAGACGACACGTCTCCATTCGTCCCTCCATTCACGCCTGTCGCGACGCCACTGGTGGCGGGCTGCACGATGTTGGGGCGTGACCGGAAGATGGCCTAACGGTGTGCGGGACCGTAGCCCAGCTTCATGGAGACGGTTGCGAATGGTCCTCGTCGATACCCCAGGAGCAACAGTGTCCCTAATTTGCTGGGAAGTGGCGGTGCGGTCCCCTACGTCACTGCGTAGGATCCTACGGTTTTGGCGTGAATCCGTGCGTCGCTGCGGTCCGGTCCCAGGTCGACGCTCACGTGCACCTTCCGCCGACCACTGGCGACAACATCGATGTACTGTAGAGACCTCACGCCCCACGTGTTGAGCAACTCGGCGGTACGTCCACCCGGCCTCCCGCATGCCCACTATACGCCCTCGCTCAAAGTCCGTCAACTGCACATACGGTTCATGTCCACGCTGTCGCGGCATGCTACCAGTGTTAAAGACTGCGATGGAGTTCCGTATGCCACGGCAAACTGGCTGACACTGACGGCGGCGGTGCACTAATGCTGAGCAGCTAGCGCCATTCGACGGCCAACACCGCGGTTCCTGGTGTGTCCGCTGTCCCGTGCGTGTGATCATTGGTTGTACAGCCCTCTCGCAGTGCCCGGAGGAAGTATGGTGGGTCTGACACACCGGTGTCAATGTGTTCTTTTTTCCATTTCCAGGAGTGTATATTCATGGTACCCTCGTGAAATAGTCGTACGGGAAAATCCCCATTTCATCACTGCCTGAGAGATGCGGTGTCTCATCGCTCGTGTGCCGACTATAACACCAAGATGAAAATCTCGATAACCTCCGTTGTAGCAGCAGTTACCGATCTAGCAACTGCGCCTAACTCTTGTTACCTTACCCAGGCATTGCTGACCGCAGCGTCGTAATCTGCCTGTTTACATATCTCTGTATTTGAATACAGAATGCCTATACCAGTTTCTTTGGTGCTTGGGTGTATATGGACAAAATATTTCACGGTCCTTCTTTTAAATATAAAAAAACTCATCTATAAATATGCACACAAAAGGAAAGGTAAGATTTATAAACACAGGGAAATATTGAATGAAATGTAAAGAAAGATTAAAAAACAAAAATCTGAGTATTACGCAGCCTTTATAAAATATTTCCAAAATGTATATGACGTAAGGAAGAAAACCGCTAAACTGAATGAGTGCTCGTACTTACCAATTATTATGACAGATAACTAAAAAGTTAGATTCCATCACTGAATACGTGTTCGCAGTTAATGAAATTGGGTTTAAGCATCATGGAACAAACTGTACATAGATTAAAATATGAGAATGAGAAATCATACTGCTGCGCAAAGAATCACGAATTTATTAATTAAATTTACAACGAACTGGATTACGTAAGGAGAGGGAAAGAGAGCGCGTTTAAACAAACTAGCTGCTTCAGGCGAAAACTGCCTTTAGGACGAAGAATGTTGAATAGAAAGCACTTTGCTGTCGTAGTCGGCCCGGCTTTTTCCCATATCGCCAATCTACATATCGTAACCAAGTAGCGACGTCCGTATTTATTACTGCAAACATAGGTATAATCTTGAATGTTGACATGACAGGTCGACACTGTTTTGCTCAAAAGAAACAAAATTTTGTGAAAGCTGTAGACATACAATAGCACAAAAGTATTGTTTTCACCAACCGTAGTTAGGAAACGTGCATAGAGGGAAACACAAAACCCGCACTATTGCAATTTTGTCTTCGATATGAAAGAAAACGAAACAAGAGAAAGCATCGTCGTAGAACTTAACATAAATTTCTTATTACTAAGCACTGTCCGCCCCAGCAAAGATCAGGGGTGCACAAATAACTTTCACCAAATTGGCTAGCGAAGTATAAATCTAGATGTAAATTCCCCTTAACCACCACTTCTTGCTACGGATGTGTCGGCCCTACTACTCACCGCAACTGTCCTCTTCTTACTGCTTCGGAAATTGGTCAGCTGATCAGAAGCCGGTCATCAGACAACATCTGATGTGCCATTTTCAGTGAGAGCAGTAGCTTTTTTCTTCGACGACTTGTGACCATTTTTTCCATTGTCCATGCAGCATATAACACCAATAATTTGTTTTTCTGTGTTAGATTATTTGAAACTGTTCAAAGCAGTCAACGGCTGCTCCCCTCACTCTACCCGAAAACTCGGCGTGTAATGTCAGGCCACGTTCACAAAGCAACCAGGACTAGCCTTCTACAATACTCAAATCTAAGCAAGAAGTGCCACGTGGGAACAAGATATCAAAGATGTTCTCCCTCCATGAATCATCTGCATCAACACTTAAACGAGAGACGACACCTCGAACAATGTATTGGGCCTTCCGTTAGAAAAAAGTATTCATCCTCCAATCGGATCGTAAGATGATATTGTGAACTTCAGCTACTTGCCCGAACTCGTTGATGTCCCCCGGTCACTCCTCTTATATTGTTTACTGGCTCTGTAAATCTTCCTCTAAAGTATTTTAATGTAGTTATGCCTTTAGCCTTAGGAGTAGTCATAAGGTTTTAATAATTGTCTAAAATCTTTGTTGGGCGTTAAATTTCTGTTTATTATTGCATCATTTTTCGGACATGCTTAAGGTTTACTTTTAACCCAAGTTCATATTTCGGCTGACAAGCTTCCAGCCATTCTCATGGCGTGTCACTTCAGGTATTTTGATCGCTTTACGCAATGTGGAGTTAAAGTACATGCGTCGAACATAACACTCTTGATACCACTATCGTCAGCCATCTATTAAACTCGATGGATCGATGAGAGAAGCAACGCAAACGCGGACTGAGGGAATAGACAATGATTACAAACTGTGTTCTTAAAATTATTGATGGCATGAGAATTCAGAAAATTTCCGTTGTGAGCACAACGTCAAACCCTCATCTCGGTTAAGCAGGTTGTCTGCTAATTGCATTTCCACAGCTTACTTGACCACTGAATCCCAGTAGAATGAAGCTATGGCCAACATTTAACTTTCTCGAAATCCATGGAATGGCCATTGGCAATGCCGTGTTCAGCTGCTGCTGATATATTAGGCTGGTGTTCAGTGCAACGTTCTTTTACAGTGTTCATTGTTTGTCGTAAGTATTTTTTACCGCAAGCTCATGGAATTCAATACATATCTTCGTTTCGTAAAAGCTGATCAGAGTTAAGAGATCCCTGAAGAGCTGGAGTCTTTCACTGAAGAAGGAAGACCATATCCATTTTATGCTTCTTCGTTAAAATGGTTCAAATGGGTCTGAGCACTATGGGACTTAACATCTGAGGTCTTCAGTCCTCTAGAACTTAGAACTATTTAAATCTAACTAACCTAAGGACATCACACACATCCATGCCCTAGGCAGGTTTCGAACCTGCGACCGTAGCAGTCGCGCGGTTTCGGACTGCAGCGCCTAGAACAGCGTGGCCAAGGCGGTCGGCGCTTCTTCATTATTGTACTAGTTTTTCAATAGATATTTCCCCCAGAGGGTAGAAACACAGAAGGCTTCACATCTCCGTCTTCTTGCTCTTATTTTGATTAGCCTGGTGAATGCGCTTGCAGAGCCCTCTCAATCTGATATTTTGTACACCCATTGTCACGGAATATTTCTTGCACTGTACCACTTCACTTTGTAGGCCATGCGCGTCGTATACGCCGGCAGGATTGGCCGAGCGGTTCTAGGCGCTACAGTCTGGCGCCACGCGACCGCTACGGTCGCAGGTTCGAATCCTGCCTCGGGCATGGATGTCTGTGATGTCCTTAGGTTAGTTAGGTTTAAATAGTTCTAAGTTCTAGGGGACTGATGACAGAAGTTAAGTCCCATAGTGCTTAGAGCCATTTTTTGCGTCGTATACTGTGTGTTCTAAAGTTTCAAATACATTCATAGTTTGTGAAGGATGGTCGCAAGTAGACTCCTATACGTATATACCAGTTTGTGTAGGCTTATGATTAACGCCACGTCATAAAATGTCATCCTCCTTATGTAGAACTGAAATATCCGGAAACGGTAGACAGTCAATCATTTCCCGTTTAATTGTAAATCTGAAATTTCGTAAACGGTGTTTAGATGTCCTAAAAAACTTGATAATTTTGTTTTCGCCATGAGGCCAGTCTATGACTATTATCGGAATTTCAGCTCAACATGCCATAGCCGAGTTTCTTTCCTTGTACTTTGTGTAAATCGTCCGTAAATAAATTAGCTGCCATGGGTGAGAGAGAACTGCCCGTGGCAACACAGATTGTTAGAAATACAACTCCATGTCTTTGTGATAAAAGGTATCTATATACGGCAAACAATATGTACTATAAAGGAACGTTGTATTGGATCCTGCTATAAGCCTGTACTCTACAGCCTAATAAATCAACAGTGACTCTACGTTGCATTTCAGATTGCCATTCCATAGATAATGGGACATTTAACTTACGGGCCAATGTTTCATCCGCCTAGGAATCACTGGTCAAGGAAGCTGCAGCATTATAATTAGCAGACAGCCCGCTGAACCGAAACGAGAATTTCTGAGCCGTGGCGGGGCTGCGTTCGACGCGTTTCGAATTCCTCGCTCGACTAGTTCTATCTGTAGTGTGAGTCCCTCTCGTTTGACGCCAGTAAGATCTTTGTTCAAGGTTGTTGATGAGGACGGGGAGTGTTGTGGCGTGGCAAGTTGGGAGTGGTGACGCAGGGAAGAGGACGCGGAGCGCGTTCCCCTGGCGAGTGAGGCGACCACTTGCGCAAGCTTACTTGGCACGGAGTCCGGATTATTTGCGGGCCGATTTGAATCCGTTCCTGACGTCGTGTGCCGTCTTCGTGCGAGTTCTGGCTAGCCAGCTCCGGGACGTGGCACTCTTATGAGGGAGTTGAAGCCAGTTTCGCTGTGCTGATTTCTGGGCTCCCTTTGGAAACGGCAAACTTCGTCTTCTGTTGTGAACATCATTTAAGTTTGAGAGGTCTTAACTGTTGTTTTGTAATTGATACCTATACGTCTGTTGCGATCATTGCGATGTCTAAGCTTATATACGTCACCAGCAGTTGGTTCCCTGAATTGTGCCTGTTGTTTTCTTTTCCTGGCCTTGGTAGTTCGTTAACAGTGGATCTTAAACTGTGTGAGCCGATGGTGTTCCATGAGCCGAAGCGATAACGTGTTCATTCTGTGATGTGGCTCCTCCCACCCCCGGGTCGTCACACAGTACCTAGGTAGTTGGGCTTTAGCTGACCCCCCTGCCAAATGTATTCGAAAATTAGATAAGTACCTTCCTCTACTATACGGCCGGGTGCCGATTTCGAGATATCTTCTGGCAGTGCTGACATCATCGCTCGTTCAGTGACGCGCGTATATCGTTTGGCCAGTTACTGCTGCTTTCACGTAATTAACCTTCCTGTGTTAATATTTCCTTTTCCGGCCTGTAGCCAACGAAAAGGGCCTTGGAAGGTAAATTAAACTCTTGGGTTCTGAATCGAAGCTGTGTCTAATCGATAATTTTGCTTAACTGAAGCTGTTATTGAACGCCTGCCTGTTTTGTTTTAATTAAATTAAGACCTTTCCATTATCCAGTTCTGCAGACATTTTTATTGATCGAGCCCTACCTGTTTTATTACCCTAGTATTGAAATCTGATATATTACCCAGTCTGTGGTGTAATTAACTGAAATTATGAAACTGTGATTACTAAGGGCCTACCCTTTTCAGAGGTATTTTTGTCAAAAAGGTAGTAACAGGAAATGATGGTACATGGGCCCTAACCTCTCGCCCTACGTCACTTTCCCCGTAACTGTAGGTTTCAGTTTCCATCTCGACAAATCGTGTAAGCCCCTCATTTGACGTCTGCGTCCTCAAAGGATAAATTCTACGTCTTTAGGCCATTCATAATTATCAACAATACACTTCCTAAGGGCTGTGCCTTCGCTGATTCTGTGCTTCTTTTGTATTAGTCATAGATGCATGTACTTTAGTCCATGACTTACTCTCTTGTTGCCAATAATGTTAATTTTGACGCGTACGTGTTTACTCGACAGAGAGCAAAGTGATTTAAAAACTTGCAAGCAGCTGACCTTGAGAATGGCAGAAACGTTTTCAGCCGAAACATTTGAGTTTCAGTTGAAATATTAATTTTGCAAGCCCAAAAAGTATTTTATTTTCAATCCATCATGAAATAACGTTTTAGTTGTTTGTACGTACGTCACTGCGACGTGATACCGCAGCTCACAGCTAGAGGAGTCAAACCAAAGTGATGAAACTCATTCAGGAAATGGAGCACCACGCGGTAATTCGATGTCTGCATTAGAAGTGGCACAAAGATGCACGAGTCCGTTTTCAGTCCACAGAAGCGCATGAAAACAATGCACCATCACAGAGTGGTTGGGTGGCGCACACTCTATTATTGTAGTCAGAAAGTCTGAGTCACGAAGAACCCACAAGCCACTTCTGTGTGAAGAAGCAGAAGTCACTGGAGACGTAGCGGCCCTGATGCTCGAAGACCGGCGTGTTGGGGGGAAGAAGAAGGGAAGGAAACAGTGGAAATGTGGATCGCCATCGAAAATGGCGAAAACCAACCTTCATCCGGCAAGGCGATTGCCGTTGTTTTTCTGAGACTTTTGAGGTGAAGTGCAAACACAGTGTTCCCGTCGGTGGCAAACCGTCACACAAGTAGTACATTGTTATGATGAGACGTGTTACTGCTAAGTAATACAGCTCGATGAAACTGGGACCACAACTCGAAAGAACAACTACAGTCTTATTACAGAAGGTAACTGAAAGAAATACCTAATGAGACGAACAGAAATGACACTTTCATCCAAAGACAACTTTTATCCGGGCGTCACTCGGAATTATGATGGAAACCTGGATATTACAAAAGGTGAGACATTCTTCTCCAGGTTGTGAAATCACTATCTTTAACGTGCTTCCTTGGTGGCCAGGAGACTGGTAAAGATTTCTTGTGGTACGACATTCCATTTCTTAGTCAACACGGTTCACAATTTCTGGATGGCCGTTGTGCATTCGGACGTGTTGTAGAATGTCCCCATCGTTCTCCACACTTGCTCCGTGGCGCAACTGGCAGGCCAGTACAAGAGGTCCGACACCAGCGCAGTTCCAGGGAGTCGCATGTTGCCATCCATAGAAATAAAGCCTGGGCCAAATGCATTCATCAAAGAGGAAGATGAGGAAGCAGTAGTAAGACACAATAAGGATGACCAGTGGGTGCACCGTGTATAGAGATTTGGAGGTCAGTGCGCCGATGCAACATTATGCCTTCCCACACCACAACACCTACGATTCATTCCTTTAATGTTGGGCGCGGGGTCCCGGGTTCGATTCCGGGCGGGGTAAGTGATTTTAATATGCCTCGAGATGACTTGGTGTTTGTGTTGTCCTCATGTTTTCATCATCATTCCTGAAAGTGGCGAGATTGGACTTAGAAAATGTTGGGAATTTATGCGGGTGCTGATAACTGCGCAGTTGAGCACTCCACAAACCAAACATCATCATCATCATCATCATCAATGTTCCCGGGTGTATTACGTATCGTGTGAATGCACGAGATGAGAACACATAAAGAAACATGTACGCTGAAGTATCGCGGTATGCCTCTTGTAGATTGTTGAAGGTTTATTAACACTACCATACCCATAGCTGATGCGTTGGCGGCTACAAGATTAAGATGGAACCTAGAAATTATTCTGAAGTTAGGATCGAGAGAAGAGATCAACAGTAGACATCTCCTGGATGAAACTACGAGAAGCTGAGATACCACCTTTTATACTCATAGTTTCACGCGCATATTGATATTAGACAGTTTCAGGAGTTTTCTGCTCAAAGCAATCCAAAACTACCCCAGTTACTGAGGAAAAATAATAAAATTTCACAAATCTGTAATGAAACTCGCTGTATGTATGTAATATATTACTGCAGTTCACAGCTGCGACAGTCTGATACATACAATCACTGCACTTCTTCCTTTCTTTCACAATCAACCCGCCACTCCAGGCAAATTCCAGGATGGTTCCGTTGTTGGTACACGGCCCCATGCTTTAAAAAAATTAACTGGAATTTAAGTTCCGTCTCTAATGACTTCGATTTCAACTGGACGGCAAGCTCCGGTCTTTCTCTTTTCCCAATATGTTAACAGCATACCATCATCAAATACGTATACTTAAAATACTTGTGAAATTTGAGAAGCTGTATCTAAATTCCAATACAATCTTTTGTACAAATTAATTCGATTAAATATTGAACGGTTTGGACCCAACGTTTATTGAATACAGCTCAACATTTGCTGACTTCCACATAAAATTGACTGATTTGACAGAAATGAACTGATTTAGATACAAATTGGGTTACGTAGTGCATATTACCGTCACCTTTCAAAAACGAAACTGCTAATTTCGTCATATTCTGCTTTCTGTGTCGCTCTCCATGAAATACATTTCCTTAATTATTGTCTAACTCTTTGAGATTACCTTTCGTTCTGGCAAAACTCTGGAAAGTCTCAATTTCTGATGAGAAGTCGGACGTGAATTTCGTAAAGATTTGATAACACGTAACAACCCTATCAGAACTACCAAGGCTTTGAACATTAAAGGGCA